>NW_011967169.1:314115-364764 GCF_000949405.1 Vollenhovia emeryi
ACATTTTTTTCTTTTTACTCAACAATGAACAACGGCAATATTCAGAGTATCATTGAGGTAATAAATATTTTGAATCAACATTAGGTGACGCAGTTTCAATTACCACCATGGATTAAAAATACCAAGCATGGATACTATACTACTTTGTGTACTCTTTGTGGTATATTTTGTTCCAATTGAGTCGTGCACATCGCGACACTTTGTGTCTTCTTGTGTACGTTTGTGTTAAAAAGTGTAAAATAATTGGAAAGCACCCGATGTCTATTGTATCCAGCAGCCAATGACGCGAAGGATTTTGTTTTTGAGTGGGTCGGTACTCTATCACACGTGTACCCCATGGCTTGTCACAATTAGGGAAAATGGCTGATGAATCGTCGGGACGTGTTTTGACAATTTTGGTTGCCTGAGCTCCGATGGTCGCGGGTCGACGAGGAGTCACGTCGCGGTGGGAAGCGTAATTTCCGTGGTGTTCCTAGCGGTGGTGCCGTCGTTATGTAAAGTCCCAGTCATCCGTTCGCTCTGCGTGTCGCCCGCTAATCGTCCGCTCGTCCCGTGCGTAACGTTGGTTCGAACATGTCTCGATCTGCTCCTACCGTCGGGCAATACTTTTTCAAGAGACCGATATCACCTCTTTATCCAATAACGAAATCTGTGCGCGAGGTGAATCGCACTATCAATCACACACGATAAGTAATTTCATGTGGCGCACAAGGGTTGCCGACGTGCGAATCTAGACACTCGACCCGTCATTTTTTCGCCCGAGGTAGATCGTTTCTCATCTAGGACCGTGACGCGTCGCACAGTGTATTTGTACTCTCGACTCGATAATACAGCGTGTGTTCATTTCCTCAATCGACACTAAAAAGCATGAGTCATTCGTTTGAATGTAGATATAGTCTATTGCGTGCTGTAAGACGACTGTTTCTTTAGTTGTGAATTTTTCTTGTTGACACAGGTGACAATGCGACGAACCCACTGCATTCTCTGACGGAACGTCCTCCATGCGGCTAGGTGAATATAACACTTGTGAAAAGTCCGAGTCGCATCATGCCGAATTAGAGACGTGCGTCTTGTACAGTTTCCACAATCATGGCGTAGTCGAGGGATCAGTAAGGCAATAAAATGCCTGTCATGCAAATTAATAATGGGACAGCACTTTGCTAGTCTCAGAGACTTGTTTAGAATGGATGGTGAAAGACAGCCTACAGAGATATGCGCTAATGCGCTCGGCCACCCGTTGCCCTCGGAAATGGTGAATCGAGATGGCAGTGAGAGCTTGCCCGATAGCGAGACTAATGGCAATGTACCTGTAACGAATCCTAATATACTGCCCAACAGACCAGAATGTAAACTAGAGGGGAATTTGGACAACGATCATTTAAACTTAGATGTAGACAACCATAATACTAGATTCGAATCTTTGTATAGTCAACCCGTCGAAACTCCGGATACGAAGCAAGTTTGTAACAATGGTAACGTTACGAACGAGCCGCCATTTAGGCAACAGGAAGCGTGTTGCGATAGTTCTGGCGGTAGCAACAGTAGTAGCAGTTCCGAGGATAGTCCTGTAAATCCACCCTTAAGAAGATCCTCTAAAACTTTGTCATTTGGAAAGAGAAAAAGTATGTACCAAGTTTATCTCTCTCTTTCTCTCGCATGTAACTCTTGTAATTCCGCTGCTTGTCGACTGGTGCGATTGGTAATGTCAATTTGTTTGCTCGCATTAGATAAACAGCGCAACAAGGATCAAAGCCCAATATGTAATCACGTTTTATCGTCGAAGAAGAAACGTAGCAACTGGGTATTAAAATTTAACTGCGCCAAGAGCAAAAGCTCGAAAAACACGGACATTATTCCCGGCCAGGGGAACGGTAACTCCGATTGTATCTGCACCGGTTACAGGAGAACCGAGGAGCATCCTATGGGTGCGGGCATCGTGTTTAATAGTCGATCCGCTCCGCAAAGCCCCGTCCTCGGGCCTTTGCCACCGAGTCCCGTAATTGATTTATCGCGATTCAACCCCGAAGAATTTCCTATGGAAGTGCGTATTCATTTCTAGATGGTTTTTAAGAGAAGCTTACAGGGATTCGCTATCTATCAGTGGGCTTTTTCTTCTGTTTGAAGGATTGCGACGAACGCGCTCGAATGCAACGCGCTCGAGAGATGGAGGAAGGCGTCGAGCCTCCTCCCGGTTATAGGCCTAATTATCCTACTGGAATACAAGTTCACCCTAACGGAATAACGGTGGACAGTTTGGCGGCGTTGTTCCAAGCACATGCCGGCATACAAGCTGCCGCTCTTACAGCCTTATCCCAGATCGACTTTACGTTAATTCCAAATATCGAAAGGCCTGCGCACACGCAGGTAAACCATTTATGTCCTCTCGTGTCGCTGATTAAATTTATGTTTGTTCAATAGCCGATTTATATAAAAAAACGCGTCAAAAAGTAGCACGAGAATCGAGGGATAAGTGTATTTACAAGTCATGTGTGTTCACTGTTTCGCTATTTCATAATACAGGTGGATTATGTCCATTGTCTCGTACCGGACTTGAGATCGATCACAGCCTGCTCCTTCTATTGGGGTAAGATGGACCGTTACGAGGCAGAACGTTTATTAGAGGGCAAGCAAGAGGGTACGTTCTTGCTGCGAGATTCCGCGCAGGAGGAATTCTTGTTTTCCGTGAGCTTCCGTAAATATGGGCGCTCGTTACACGCACGGATCGAGCAATGGAACCATAAGTTTAGTTTTGATTCACACGATCCAGGAGTTTACGCTTCCGAAACAGTATGTATATTCGTCCCTATTTGTTTGCTATCTCGCACCTAGTATTGACAATCAACTTGTAGTAGCCTATTATCTGGTGTAATTCATAATCCGTTTATACGAGGTCCGATTTACAGGTATGCGGTTTAATCGAACATTATAAGGACCCCTCGTGTTGTATGTTTTTCGAGCCCATGCTCACTATCCCGTTGCATCGGAATTTCGCATTTCCGCTGCAGCATCTGTGCAGAGCGGTGATAACCACGCGAACAACATACGATGGCATAAACAAGCTGCAGTTGCCAAAGACACTTAAGAGCTATCTCAAAGAGTATCACTATAAGCAGAGGGTGCGAGTCAGGCGATTAGACACGGAAAGCGACTCGCACACGGACTGTAGATCCATATCATGTTTACCGATATGAATCTCTTCGTATTAATATTCGATAGAATTTTATTACATGTTGCATAATTATGTTTCTTTACCCATATTTACAGTTGTGCCGCCGTATCAAATGCGAGCGGTACGTGCATACGACATTGTAATACCAGGAATATCATGACTCTGACATACACAGTTACACAGAATATCATTGCAATATTAGCAATAAAAGCATTGTACTCGTCTTAAGCGATAATAGATACCGAGGGAGACGGCGTAGTATAATTAAAGAAAAAATAATAATAATAATGAAGAGGGAAGAGATAGAACTTGTGTGATTTTAGGCACGACAAGTGCCTATGTTCACTTGGCGAACTTTAGTAATCTTATATGTAAATACGTCAGGACGGCAGTGCTTCGTACACTTACACAGTGTATTGCGAAATCGTGTATTATGTAAACTTCAATATCATTGCTATTGTTCTTATTATTACTACTACACTTATTTCTTTATTTTATTCCTAACTACATGATCTTTTAACCATTATTTTGAATATGTGTAATTTTATCTTAATTAAAGTTACGGGAACAGTTTGTATATTGATAATTTTTATAGAACGATACCAAAACTTATGCCTGACAGGCGCGACAATTTAGTCTTTATTATTACAAAACTATGATGTCATCAAATTTAATCTTTATACATAGTTGAAGTTGTAAAATGAGAGGGAGAAAGAAGGAGGAAAAGAGTCATTGCAAAATCTGGTTCGTATTACTCCTATTGTGCCTATTTATAATGTTAAATATTATTAGATAAAAGCTGTCTGTGTTGACGTTTCTCATTGCCAGATACAAAAATCTATAATTTGTGTAAATTCTTTAAATTCCGACACGTGGAGATAATATCAGATGCAGTGAATTAAGTTTGGGGTAACAATGCAAATCATTGAATATTGAGAAATTTGCAAAGTATATAATATTATAGAAATTGTTAAAAGTATTGGTTAATGGTTATTCGTATAATGAACTTCATATTAAAAAAAAATAAAAATTTAATATTTATTACGTGTATATATTTTACTCGTGTCTCAATTCCTAAAAATACGGCGATTATATCACATATATTTTTGCTTCAGGAAAGAAACTACTTGATTACACAATTTGCGTTATATTTTATTAGATAATAAGTCACCTTTGATGAAGGATGTGGTTTTGACAACTTTAGAATTCCATTGTTCCTTTTGTGTCAATAAAACAAGATAAATATTTCAACATAATTTTGCTACATTGAAATCAAATTTTAATGCAACTCTTAGCTTCCATTTGTTCTCGCTGATAGATTCTTATTGTATCTCTGTACAAATTTCATGCAAAATTTAATATAAGACAATTATACTTGAAAGACTTATTTTTAATACATTTCCGTTACAATCTTCTTTTACAAATAGAATGTTAAAACGATGCGCAAGTTTTACACAAATTGCAGAAATAACAGTAGCATTAATTTCCAACTACGTATTGTGTGACTGGCAGCAGTACTTTGTAATTGAAGACGAAGAAGAGGGCGAATACCACCAGCATAAAAATATCTTGTATCAATGTTAAGAAAAATATAGATTTTATTGGTAGGAAAGAGCGACGAGTGTTGGGTAGCGTCTTACGCGTCTAACTGCAAAATTCAATGTTATACCATTGTATTATTTACGCGATCCGTTACTTAACATTATAACGCACAAAACTCGATGCTGACGTCGAGATATCTTGATCGGGATCTTAAAGGTTATGAGTGTTTTGACAACTGTGACAAAAGGATACTGATAAAATTCCTTTCCCATTTTTCTACCATATACAACTCAGTAACGAGCGTATATCGAAAGTACCAGTATTTCAGGAAAGAGTGTAGACTTCGTAAAACGTTAACCATTGTGGCTAGTAGCTACTAATTCACCGCTTGGACTTCTGCGTATCGACCTAGTTGTCGCAGTATAGTCCGAGCACTAGGTACTGGGTGCTACCTACTGCACGGAAGAAAAAATGTAAGCGCGATAAGACACGACAATGGGCAACTCGGCCAATCACAGCTGAGAGTTTAAAAATGGTAGCGTACTAAAAAAATTCGCTCATTGCCTACGGTTTTTCTGCGTACCATTGATTTTTTCCTACATGCTGGAAAGGTGCCTTTTCATACGCAGCATGCAGCAGCAGCAAATTAGTCACGTGATCCAAATTCACTACAGCATATTTGCTGCTCACGGAAAAGGAATAGCTGCAGCAGCACTGGCCGGCTAGATCGCGTGTCTGCTGCTTTGCTGTTCGTTCAATTGAACTTCACAGCGATGAAGCAAAATATGGTGAAATTTATTTTGCAGCATCTAGTAACAATTCTTCAACCAATAGCAGCGAGTTGCTGCGGCAGTATGCTGCGCATGAAATGGTACCTTTACTCTGCACCAGACAATAGCTGCGTTCGGCAATGCAAATCCGAGGCCTTTTCTATCTCATTCTCCCCCCTCGCTCACTCGAATGTAGAAGAGCGTCGCCATTTTTAAAGCGATTTCAAATCGAAGGGCTCGTTTTCATTGAATGTATTTACAGAGAGAAGCGCCCGAACGCCTGGTCTATGTGCATACATATATGTCGTTGCTTGTGTCGAACTTGGGTCGCTGAATGGAAAGATACATGTCTCTCGACGGCGTCTACGCAAGATCTTGCGACACGTATTTGTCGAATTCGTTGAGCGCCTTCCGCATCTCGTCGTATCTCGCGCGGTCGCACGCCTCGCGCAACGGCAGCCAGTCGAACGCCTGGTGCTCGTCCGACAATCTCACGGGCTTGTCCGGATTAAGCAGCTCCGCCAGCCAATAGATGACGATCTTCGGCGTCCCTTTCACTTGGTACGTCATCTCGTGCCTCGCGTCCTCGAAGATCTTGAGGTCGTGCGGCAGGAAGCCAGCCTCTTCCCGAGTCTCGCGCAAGGCCGTCTCCATGTCGGATTCGTCCGGGTCGACGTGCCCTGAGACAGCGTATGAACCGAGCTTAATCGCTCCAATTTTTTTTAAATTTAAATTATCGCGCTAATACGATCGTCCAACAACAAACAGTTTGACTCAACTAGTTGTTACGGTATGTGGCATTCAAGAATCAACTGTTTATTGCGATGAATATTTCCACGTACTTGGCTGGCCAAATTGGCGAGACGCTCGCCTACTGAGAGGTAATATTTTTCGCAAGAAATTCAAAGATAAGAAATATTTAGACTAACACCCTGCCACGTGAAGAGAGGAAGTAAACGTATGCGTATTGTATGTGCCAGAGAACTGAATCACGCGACGTGAACGGAACCTTAATCCGCTTGTTCGCCAAGTAACAGCTGACGAGCCGTGTCAATGTAGAGAAATGCTAACCTTTAGGCGGTGTCCAGTGATGGTCTCCGTACGATGTCTGCATCAGCAGATACTGAATGGTACCTTGTAGCCGGCGAAAAATCACAAGGCCGCAAGCGCGTTGTTGCAGCGACATGACTGCCGGTGGTCGGGAAATTACTGCCGATTACAGCTGTGAGCTAAAGTCCGTATCGAACCGCGCGTTAGAGATTGCGGGCGGGAAAATTCGGATTCGACCAATCGGAATGAGGCGAGCAAAGTTCCCGAGTAGCGATTTAAAATAATACAATACAACTCTGTCCTCCAGTGTATGCACGCTAGGAATCACTGACGCCTTCCCACATGAATTTTTGTGCACGTATCAATATATTTATACATTTTGCATATACATACATGAAAAGTGTATGTGTCCTACATTCATATGGGAAGGCATCAGCTCGGTGCACACTAATGCAAGCAACCAAATTCGCAATAAAAAAATATACTCGTCCATTGTGCGTCCTAATAAATGTTTCTCGAGACATCTTTCGAACCTCTTATACCCGCAAGCCAATGGCCTTCGAGTTGAAAAGAATGTAATTTTATCTTGTAACATTGATATTGTGTCAGCGATATTCGTAAGATCCAATACAATATTGATTTCCTTTCTCGAATCGTCGCCTATTTTTTGTACTTTTGCAAATTTAGCTCGAACGTATTTATACAGTGTATATATATATTGCACATTATTTGATAGAATAGTATAGAAAGGAATTACGTCCACTTCCTCCTTTCACGGTTGCAGGAAACAGGAATCTCATGCGATGAATCTATACCGGCACTCGGCTTTTCGCTGAGCTGCGAGTGAATTGATAATCGAAAGAAAAGAAAAGCTCGCTCGCGCGTTTGACAGGAATCTGAATTGGGAAACAATGCGTGTTACCATTTTATTATAAACGTTTTGCTACATTTTGGCTAGATACCGATCACCAGAAAACACTTAGCAAAGCTGTATATGTATGTACCTATCTACAAAGAGACCGACGTACGTGTGTATGTACGTAATTCACGTATGTGTGTAATGTGCGCGTAGTAGTCGTCGTAGTAGTGGTGGTCGCGCGCAGCCACGCGGGCGACAACTGCGGGAGTGCTATATTCTTTCGCGGCACTTACATACAAAAAATCACAAGAGAGCTCTCCCCCGGCGTTTACGCCGAATTCGATCTATCCTAATTGTAAGAGCGTCGCCCGTGTAGCTCCACGAGTCTAATTGTTTCTCGATAAATCCTTTTCTCACGCCGTTAAAATCAAGAATGTCTTTAGATTTATATCTTCTCCTTCACTTAAGCATCGATCATTAATTTATACATTTATTTCGTAAAGCAAGCGGGCGAAGGGTGGATTTATGTATAAGATTACGATAGATAATTAATTCATCTATATGTCGGGGATGTGTATTATTAATGCTATCTGAAGGATCTTACGTTAACATTAATAATAATAATAATAATAATGATAATAATAATTCCTATTTATGGTGTGTGTGTCTGTGTGTCTGTGTGTGACTGTAATACATCTCTATAGAGTCATTTACAACGGCCGCTCTGGATTATAATCCTTTTCTTTTTATTTTACACGGTGATAATAATGACGCTCGATATTGTACTCAGGATACTAACTCTGATAGACGTAGGAACAAATGGAAAAAAGAAAACGATCATTATCCTCTAATTTGCTAAAAGTGAAGTGGATCTCTCTCTCTCTCTCGCTCTCTCTTAGAGTGTGTAAATGTTTGCATCCAAGTTGCCTCTCCTTGTAAATCGATAACATTATTACTACATCGTTATATTACATTATCTCGCTTATTGGTTGATGAAGTAATCCGATAATGACGCGAAACTGGTATGGTTATGCACAAAGAAGGTAAGTCCCGATGCCGGTGCTGCGTTAATCATTTACTTAGAATTTTTGTCAAGATGTTCGGTAACGGACAATTGGCGCCGATACTTAGTTGCTATCAGTCGTTTCATGATCCGCAACACGACGTCGACATCGCGATCGTACATCGTGCTGGCGCGCTGAAGTTATACTCTGTATTTCTCAGTGTAGCAAGTGTTAGAAATGTGAAAAATCATTGAGTTTTATAGTATGTAAATAAATTAGTCATTGCCTATTTTAATAACATACTTCATTAATCTTAGGCAAATATAAAAAGTTTGCGATACTCGAGTTCCAAAGTGTATTTTATGATTTTGGTGTGTGAGGTTCTCTCTCGCTCGCTCTCTCGCTCTCTTTCTCTCACTCACTTTTTCTCGGTAATTTTTAGTACCTTCGTAATATATACTATATACACCAAGTCTCTAGTTCGCTTCTACGGTTTACGGTAATCTCTAATTTTATTTCATTCAACTGCAAATACTTCTGAATGAAAGGATTAAATAGTACAATATAGCCAATTATAATACTTAAATTTAATATTATCATATTTCTCGTAGAAATAACAAATCTTGTTATTACTGATGTAGTTTAGATTTATAATTCCAATTTTGAGAATGATGAAGTGTGGGTATTATTCACATGAAACACACGAGTAATAACTCGACGATATTTCTAAATTATGTTAATAATTTCTCTGCTTCTACCTTTATAGCATTGTGTATACTATATATAATATATACATATATATACATATACATATATATATATGCATACATATACATATATCTATACTCTTGTCGTCTATGATAAAAATAAAAATATTAATAATAATTATTACACGTTTTAATCATAATTGGCTAATGTCTATATAGTGCTGCGTATTTTCAAACTTATACTACAGATAAAAAAAGTAAAGTATCATAAAAATGTTTGAAAACAATGAACGCGGTTGCATAATGTGCAACATAAAATTAATTCAATTCATGATTTGTTTGCGGCGCTAATACATTACACGTGATGACGGATGCTCGTCGATAACGCAACACGTAACTCTCAGTTCTATAAATTTGTCAAATTATTTACAGGTAAAACCTCGTGTTTGTAAAATTTTACATGTAAGACGTAAGACTTGAGACAAACAGCAAGTTACAGAGAAATCTCTTGACGTTGCAGATGCACTGCTTTACGTTCTTTTATTTTCCGCGTAGTCGCGTCATTTTATTGTACAAGGAACGCCGATGCGGTGAAAAAGGAAATCGATGTGAGAAAATGTTTTATTAGGCACATTTAACAATCCGATTGCATCGATTCTACTTTAATTCTTCAGCATCTTACATCAGATAGTATTGCGATAAGTATTCGATAATCTTCTAGGGACATATTAATTTGTATGCAGATACCTTCAACGTCAAGACAACATAAAACGTAATACTGTTTGAAAATAAAGCGATACTTTATGACAGGTATGATGGATTGTTCGAAAATTGGGAAGGCAGATCAACCTGTAAGCACGATTATTTCCGCTCGGATGCACAGTTCCTTGTTATCTATAACGAAAATTCAAAACTAATAAACATAGATTATTGTATCTAATGCCAGCTTCTTTGTACGGTTGATCAGGTCAGCTGGTCCGTCTCTCTCTCTCTCTCTCTCTCTCTCTCTCTCTCTCTCTCTCTCTCTCTCTCTCCCCCCCCCCCTTTCTCTCTCTTCTCGCTCGCAAAACGTTACGAAGACCCGATCTAGTTCTCCATTTTGGCACTCGGGAGTATTTGAATACGTATTAGCCGTCACGGATCACAGTTTCGGACTTTTTTCGACGAATCGTTAATAGCGGCACCTCTCCCTTTTTTCCCCTCTCTCCTGACGATGACGTTCGTCGACCGGGACGGAGGAATCGCGTTTAAACGAATATTTCTTGGGTATCGGATTCGGAGTCGGAGTCCCAGAAGAAGAAACAAGAGTAAAACTCCTCGGTGACCACCGCCACTTGGTGGCTACGCTCACGAGGTCGTTATGGGTTGGCGCGATTGGCGGCTAGGGCGCCCGTGGCCGACAGTCACAGCTTGAGCTCGTTCGCGATTTTGCTGGCGATATTTTTAAAACCGATCGACGTGCCGGAGATACGCTTGAACCGCACCCCGTTCAGGGAAAGTCGTGGCAGCTTGCAGACTTCGATCTCCCACTGCACTTGGCTGTCCGTCGCCGCCTCGCCGTGCGCGCACAGCAATAGGAACCGCTCGCGTTGCTCGTACTGACATTTGTTGGCGTCCAGTACCTGAAACAACAATCTGATAACGTCTCTGGTCTCCCACGTAAACGTATCGTATCATCCGTCTTCATTCGGCTTTAAACGGGCTAATAACAAAGCGCACTACCGCCTTCGATCGCAACGTATTCATTAACATACACAGAAAGAAAAAAATGTTAGATCAACTCTTACATACTCAAATTAACGCATTCATCGTTTTGTATATATACGCAACAATCGTCTTAAAAGCATTTCATAATACAATAATTGTTACTTCAAGAATACATATTGTATAATTCTTTTGACACTAAAATCATTTTAATCGTTATACTCTTCGATTTGAAAATACGTCATTTTCTATCCAATATTGTTTCCTTCCCATTCAAGAAAATTATTCTTAAATAACAAGCATATATTTTTCTCGATTGAATGATATAAAAGTGCTTCAGTCAAGTAAGTTTTTCTTCTTTTAACGCAACGTAATCTCATTTCAAGATTTTCACGTTGAAACTAAACATATTTTCAAAAGAAGAATATTCTCTTCTTCTGTGTAAACTTCTCTTTATCAATACCTTTCGGATCTCAGACATTATTTCGTTAGGATCTCGACTACTGGTAGTCTTCATACTCCACGTGAAACGTAGACTGCGCGGCTTGACCTGTTCGTCATTAGTGGTAGCTCCGCTGTAACAAAAAGATATCTTAAACCGTTCAATTACCTATAAAGCGATTCCAGTGGCACAGATTTTACAATTGACGAATAAATTTATTGCGGTGGTAAATCCAACTGCGGTAAAAAGCACACATTTTCATTAAATCACGTAGCAAAATTCCAAACACGCTTCTACCTTGCACGCTTTTGTTTATCTAACGATAATTTACGAATTTGTCCGTATATTCGTTGCTTTCATCTATTATTAGAAGCTATAACGTGTTTTTATATTGCTTGTCAGGATGAAATTAAAAGTTACAAAATGTATCGAGTCATGTAAAATGTCGATCTTGTGCAGAATGTGATAAGTTGTACAATACATTGAAGCTTCAAACTTGCAATTGCGGCGTAAAAGTAAATTCTTAAACCCGAGTTAAAGAGATTCTACGATATAAAATCGTTGCGCTCTAAAATTCTTGCAAGCTGTCGATAGATAACGTAAAAGTGAATGTAAAATGGAAATTCGTTCAGAATCAAACCCTATAGAGAGTTATAACATACATGCGCGACATGCAAATCACTTATGTTATAAATTTAATTACACTTTTAGTGCTGCATACATACATTTACATTTATAGTAAAGAACACTTAAAAATGAGTTATACAAAAAGACAAACGTTATATGTGAATCATCGCAACCCTGGATATACATATATTAGGTTACTATCGTAACGTTGTCAAATCTTGGGGTATTCTTACGATAATGAAATGGCAATAAAAAAAGTCTCGCGCTGCACATATGTGATTGATGAAGCACGCAAGTGATAAGACAGGTGAAAATTACGAAGCAGAAATGACGAGAATCAATCATCCAACACGTGTTCCGCACACGTGTGTCAAACGAATATTATCTTGCATTGATAGTTATGCGCAACTGGAATAACATTCTTTTCTACAAATAATTGTAATAATTGGAACATAATTCTTATATTGACGTAATTATCTAAAACACTCTTGATGGACAACCGAACCACTTTACGAAATACGCATGTTATGTCGCACAAGGATGATCGTGCATCAAATATGAAATTGTATTTAAACGAACGTTAATGACCGACGAACTGAAAGTTGGGTGTACGCAAAATCAAGGAATGAATGAGTGAGAAATTAGAATACGGATAGTGGTATTATGGTATGTATAGCAACGTACCTCACTACTGGGTGCTTGGGGGGTACGGATGGGTCCATGGGGCTGAAATAACAAAACAAAGGCAGTTGCTAACAAACACTAAACATGATAAATTAATCAAATTGTCATATGTATAACAACCATCACCATCCTGTCACCATTGCACACTGATTACGACACAGAAAGTTATATGGTATGATGAGCTTGGAAAATCTCTGATGGGAATGGCATGTTGATATTTTCAAAATTGCACACATATATTTTTCTATAAAAATATAAAAGAAACACAAGGGCGTGTGGTGCTGACGTGAAATCTCATCGCGAGTACAAGCGCTTATTGTTTAAAGAAAGATAAATGTTATCTCTCGGAGAAATTAAGTTATGCAAATTGCGATTGTTTTTCTAGAATAATCTCAGATTCCTGATATCGTGTATCAAGGGATAAATTATGACCGTGTTGCGTAAATGTACAAAAAAAAGAGCCCAATTCACACATAACACATTCCTATCGAGTTACATGCATCGTGAACGCTATAAGACATATTTTCGCACAGGCAAAAACGTTCCTTTTATGTATACAAGGATTTAGAAATAAATTAATACAACATATACAAGACATTTTTGACATATTTATTAATGCGAAATTATTACTATTATTGCTCCTTAAAATTATTAAATAATATTTCTATCTTGTTTATATGCATCATAAGCTATTTACTGCCCTCCATAACGTAAAATCTAAATTAGAATTTCTAAATTAGGTTTTTTAAATAATGGATTGACTACAATTAATTGAATATCCTAAGGATCCACTCTGGATGCTTGGACGGGCACGTAGTTGGAGTGCAGCAAAGAGCGTAATCACTTAAAGACATGTTATATTATATAATTTGCAAACAAATATTCTTTAATTCATGTTTTGATATATTTAATATGACGTGGTTGTCTCTCTCTCTCTCTCTCTCTCTCTCTCTCTCTCTCTCTCTCTCTCCCTCTCTTCTTTAATTGTTCAATATTATTCTTTCTCTCTTTTCGCTTCTCTCATTTTCATACACACTAGTTTATTGGGTGACCTTAGCTATTACACTTCATTACCTTCATAACTTTCTAATATCACTTATGTATCCGAATATCGATAAACATGTGACAAATACAAAAACAAATCCTAGTAATGACGATTTTAAACATTCGTTGAAAATATATCAAAATACTAAATATATCGGGATACATTAATTGTGCAATCTCACGAGATGTAAATAAAAAGTTAATTGGAAATATCTCATATCATACAATAGAAGTAAATGTACGATTTTTTTTTAAATATCCTTCATACAAAAGAATATAAAAAAATCATCAATGTCTTAAAAGATCAGAGACGATAAAATTTCTCTGATTTGCTACAAGTAGGATAACATATTTAATTTAAAAGCAGCCCAAGGCCACTCTATAGGATACGCCATGATTCGTTAATAAACGTATAATAATAGTTATTTGCCATATAAATGTAGAAGCTATTTTGCGTTGACCAGATATTATTAATAAATGCTACTGGCAATGACTGTGGAAGGATTAGTGCACTGATCTATCGTGTAACGAGATGTTTGAAATACACAATATTATATGGGAGAGAAGGCACGTATATGCGATATTGGGGTAACACATGATCACAATTCTCGAATTTATTTATAACATACGCAAAGACAATACCTGTACTTAGTATTGAAATAAAGCCAGATTGCAGAGAGAGAGGTTATTAGTATTTTTAATAGCTACGTCTTACACCGTAAAGGTTTACGCGCAATATCTGGCTCCTGTATTTTTCATTCAAAATCTGGTAGGTATGATTTCTTATATATTAAAAAATATATAGGTTTCTATGATAAATATGACATTTATAAAAAGTAATCTTGGGTATAAGCTATTATATATGACAGTTAATTTAATCGGATTTTTAATATTACGTTGTACTAAGCACAGCATTGCTCTTTAACAAGAAATCAGCTCATTAACATTTATCTTTATTGTTATACAGTGAGATTATCAAAGACATACGTGCTTAAATATTGTATATTTCTAATAATTAAATAATGATATAATGTATAGATTAGGATACATTAATCAATATACAAATAAATGAAGTACCAATTAATTATGGCCTGCCTTGTTCAAATAATGTTCGATTATATGTCGTGTTTTCAATAATTTATACAATACAAATTAATATTTATTAATAGAATAAATTAAAGCAAGGTGGGTAAAATCGAATTGCCATTCATTGCAATCAAATAGCACTCTAATCATAATGTATTAGTCAGCTTTGAGATCAACGTCGGAATAGTATTATACATAATTTCCAATTTGCAGAAATAAAGAATTATTCTGGTATATTAAATTTATTTTTTTTGTGTAATCTGTTGCTATTTGTTTACAGAATCTCGACAATGAAAAATGTTTGATAAAAATAAGTTATACTTTAATTAATCGCACTAAACGACAAGCACTTTAATCAAAGAGAAAAGATAAAGTGGAATGCCTGATATATGTTTCACATAACTCCATATTTGCGTTTATTCGACTGAAATGTATTTGTTTTTAACAAATTGAGTCAACTAAATAATATTCAAATATAAATGCAATTATTACACTGACATTGATTACAAAACGTAGACATAAAAATCAATTAAAACGAACAATGTACGAAGAATATTCAATTGTAAGATTGGTTTTCTTTAAATATTGTAAATAGATCGAGTTGATTAGCTCCTTTACTTGTTTAGATTCTTTCATTCTTGCAAAGAAATACGTTATTTATTATAACTCGACAATGATCTACAAATAAGAAGAAAAGTATAAAGCCGCACCAGATACTTTACGGAAGAAAATGTTGTAGCTATGTCAATATCTAAACATACATATGTATATGACAACATACGTATCCATTCATTTTTAAGGACATACTTCCTTGAATTTCGTTTTAGTGAAAGAATCAGTACAAGAAGCCAATGTATAAACTTATTAATGACATTACAAGAAAGCCAGACACGTATTCCACGCTATCTTTGAAAAAAGGAATCTATGCTGGATATCAAAAGCAATATATATGTTACACCGTAAAATCAGTATCAGCGTAAAATCAGTAACTGTACACACTTACTAGTAAATTTATGCGTATATGCTAACCTTATGTTATTAAAACTGCCAGAAGAGGAGACAATTGATACTTTTGCTAGAAAATGTATGCACTTACTAGGTATTTTAATTTAGCGAAAATGTATTCCAACAGAGAGTATGTAATTAAAAATATTACTCTGTACAGTTTACTATGTTCCGATAAATAGAAATTATTTTATTAAACAACAAAATATTTGTTTACTTCTCGTATTTTTGAAAAGTTCTTTGTTTAGTTTTCTGATAAATAGTTATTTTAGATCGTATGATCGACAATTATCATTGTTCAAAGTATCATAGCATATTAATACTTCATTATTTCAATAAAATTAAACTGCATGCAGTTTAATTTATAAATCATTTGTTAAACAGGATAGGTAATTCGTATACGCAAAAAAGTTTGTACTACTTGGTATGTTTTCACTGAAGCTGAATAAAAATATAGGGTTGCGAGTAAATGTATATGTTTACTAGAAATATATTTATTTCCATTTTTACTCTTTTTGTCTAACCTTAAATAATTTACTAACAAATACATTTATTAATAAATATATACAATTACTGAATTTTACGCTTTCACTGTGATATATATATATATATAGATATATATAGTACATTATATTATACTCGGTCAATGGTATTAACTTCAACGAGCAACATAATATTATGCAAAATAGGAAAATACGCAATATAAGAGATATTACTTTAATTATTTGCAATAACGAAAGTTTTATCATTAGAGTCGACATTATAACTTGAAATATTATTACTATCCAACATATTTTCCTAAAAAAGAAAAAAAGAAAAAATTAACTATACTGTTACAAGATATACAACATTATTCTAGTCCTCATTGTAATTTATGGAAAAAAAAGAGAAAATCAAAACGAAATAAAATAATACATTCGTGGAAGATGCGATTGCCATGGCGCGATATATCTGCATGCGGCTCGCTCTCATTTCAGCTCTGGGGAAACAAGGCGAGACTTCCTCCTTCACTTAAAAAAATCTGTCAAAGTACGAACAATCATATGTACTCTATTATCTATTAAATCTGTCTGGTTCGTTCGTTAGTGTTAGTATAACTATAACATTTTCCTCACACTCGAAATTCTCTACCACTCGTAATCAATCATGACGATCGAATATAATATACTTTCACGTTAGCAAGCATCTGTCGCTTTTATCTTCCAAAGGCAGTATAGAGAGAAAAAAAAAGGGGTATTATATAAGGATAGTAGTGATATACAAAAACAAGGAACATGAATAAACGTGTGTTTCTCCGATAAAATATAAATAAGACATTATTAAAGACGTTAAAGAGTTCGTTCGAAAGAAAATATTTAGGAGTTGTAAAACACTTGTGTGCTAGTTTATATATGTATCGTTGATTTGCAGATAAAAGTCATTTCATCACATTTGTAAGATTACTAGTTTGCTAATTTCAATGTAGGAGAATAATCTATGCCTGTCACACATCTGCCGTTCCACAGAAAAATATGCTTTCCGGTGTATAAAGATAAGTGTTTTGAGCACACTTATTAAAAATCACACCTATCATTTTAGTGGCTAGATACTTTACGTCGGGCGGCATCTATTAACTATCATCGCTTCTCATAAAATGGTTTGACATTCTCTGCTGTGACTTTGTAACGAAAGCAAAACAAGTGACAGCTAAGACAGCTTTAGTGGAGTGAAAAATGGTAGAAAAATATAAAGAGAGAGAGATGTGTCAGATTTCTCTTTAGATGGACGACGTAAAGTATGCATACGGTTATAGGCAGGCTGAATTAGGAAAGGCACAGATATCATCAGTGCTATATCTAAGTGCGTAAGGCGATTTCCTGGTTTGTGATTTCAGGAAGACATTTTTCTCTATTCATATAATCATACATACATATACGTACATATATATATATATGTATATAAATTTGGATACGATGATACACGATATGTACACATATACATATCGTAGATGACGCACAATATTCGACATGTAAAAGTTCTTAAAAAAGTAATTTACATTCAATCTTGAGAACCACAGAATAACGGAGTCAAGAGTTTTTCTTTTCTCTTTTGAGATTGTATACATCACACAATATCCATTGAGCGGTTGACTAATAATAAATAGTCTTTTGCCTCTTTGCCCAGCTCGATTCAACATGCGTTAGGTACGCATCGGGTATGCTGTATCATGATACTGTCGGCACATCGGTTGTGTTAAAACCCGTGTCTGTATGGCCTTTCGCTTGTCGGAACTCGAGAGATGAAGCGAAGCTTATATGGTTCATGGCCTGCAGCATATAATATATATATACCGGTATGAATTGATAATAGAAACGTCAGATATTCGTTCTGATGCACCAATGGCTATGGATGCCGTCAATTCGCACATTTCTGCACAATTATTCTGTACTATGTTGGAACGATGAGTACAGTGACCATATCATGAAAGTGACAGAGAATATTATAACAATTGTCTACAACGAATTGTATACTCTCGTTATTCTGCAGTCTTCCATCCTCAGCTCCAAGTACTTATGTACGTGTGTAGTATGCGCTGTCATTTTGCATTTAAATGTGCGATACGATAATTAGATTCCAAATACGTATATATATGGATATATATATCCATATATATCCATATATATACATATATATGTATAATAAATCAAAGATATGCCTCGCTACAATCGAGTGAAAAAGAGGGATGCACAATGAGTATGCGAGGTGGCCTCAATTCAGCCAAGCAGTGTGTATTATTTCCAACGATCGATGTCAAGAGAATTTGTCTTCAGCGCGAATCTTATAACAATATAATATATACGATTTAATCTATTTATAATATAGTGAATAAATAAAAACTCTATACAACGCTGTGTACTTTTCGTTATGCATATAGAACGAAAATATTTCTACTTAGAATTCAGCTAAAGGGTACAATCTGTCAAGCCAATATTTATGGGACAAACAAACAATACAGATAGGTGAAGTACGCGATACGCTTGAGGATGAAAATGGTATATAAGTAAGTATAAATAAAGCTACGAAACAAAATGCATAAGCTACATGTTTTGCGGCTTTCACTGATAATGGTCGCTGCTGGCTCATCGAATTTATAACAAATAATATCATATATATCCTTATAATATGTAAATATATCGTATAGAATTTCCAGAATTACATAGTCATTGTGCATCCTTAAAAACAGAAACGTCATTTGCATGCAAACAATAGATACAATTTATCAAACTATATCACAATATGAAATATAACCGAGTATATTAAAATCTCAACACTTAAATGTTTAAGATGCTAAGCATGCACTGAGGATCCACTGCAAAGCTGTGATGTTTATGCTAGCATTTTCAGTTTGTATTTGTAATCGGATAACACGGCGGCATGAAATTACTAAATATATATTTACTACTTGGTATGTAGATATATCGTTAAGTAAATTATAACAAGTATGGATGTAGAATCAAATCAAGGAGAGAATCAAAAATATATAACCATGTTTTATGCTATGAAATATTTGATTTTCATGGATCTTCTTTACGCGTGGATATAGAAAGTTTCGATTAAAATAGTACATGCAACAATTATGTATTGTATTTAAAAGTGTCGATTTTGGGTAACTCTGCTAATGACTTTGGTACTTTAGTATACACTTCTCTTCTAGATATCTTCATCATCTTTACGGGAGTCAATTATCAGTAATTATTAAACTTTTTTTTAAATTTTACATTAATATCAATTAGGAAATTATTGAGTTGAGTATAATCCCATTCAATTGTTTGTTTCACACAATTGGCTCATATTACAAAATACGTGAACGGTAAAAAAAAACTTCGTAAATGTACAGTGGTAATACAATCGTACAAATTATTAGCATGCTGTCAAATACCGATATCGTTAAGTATCAATTTAATTAATCATAGAACTTACCGTTTGGAGAACTTGGAGGATAATTTTGAGAAGAAGGACGGCCTTGCTAGTGGGCTAATTGCATTTGTGTCCTGCGTTTGTGTGTGACCCTGAAAACATATTCATGTTAATTGTTAATAAAATAAATAACTCTTTATAATTAACAATTACTAGCTAATGAAAAAGATAAACTTGTCGATCCGATTCTTCTCCTACAGGTATATCTTGAGGGCTCACCTGAGTGTGATTTCGCTGTGCTCTGTTTTGGCCAGAATGGAACGTACTGCGGCTCGGAACATTCCGTGGAAATGCTGGCGTAGTGGTTGTGGCCAGTCTGTTGCTTGTGCATACACCCAAACTAATAACAAATAATGATTTCTGTTTTAATACAGATTGCAATCGCGTGATAACTGTATAAGCTGATTTATCAGCATTTTTACTTGTATGCACATAACGGATCGTGGAAAATATAGTTCGCAGTAAATACACTACCATATTATCACCCATTCAATTAAAGTGAAGCTGGTATCAAGATGCAAAGAGGATGTAAGGTAGATAATTAGTTGTTTAACTACTATATTTCTAAATATATTATTGTAAAAGTTTTCAACGCGCAAGCAATGTCTTATAAGTTAAGTGAATAGAGTTAATAAAGCAATATTGATAAGAGAAATTAATTCATACTGATAAAAAATATGTAGCAAGTTATTGTTCAAATAGGCACAGTTTACAACTGCGCATGCATGTTGGGAAGAATTATTTCAACAATATAATTGTGCTTTTTGCGAGAGATGCGTTTTAAATTGTATAATAACCCTAGAAAAGGCTTCATGATTGTAAATGATATTAAGTACAACTTAAGTGTCGGGTCGTATAAATAATTTATAAACTACATACTATTAAGTAGCAGCTTATTTTCTATATACAATGCAGTAAATTGTCGAAATTGACTAGGAAAATATAGAGAAATATACACATCAAACACGCGTATTTGTATATAAAGTTAATAATCAATTGAAAATAAGTACGTTGTTTCATACAACAAATTGTGACAACATGCTCCTCTATATACTACAGTATATTATCATAATTCTCCTACATATTAAGCTTAGTAATCAATCAAGAGTCATACAAAAATTTTCAAGTGAGCGAAATGTAAGCATGTCGAAATTGTATCATGAATCGTAATGAGATGGTTGTACCATGATTAAACCTAAATGATTTTTATACAAATGGAAAAGAAAGCAACAAAGCTGATGTAGAAATCTAGCCAAGTTCATCTCATGCAAATGAAAAGGAAAGAAGAGGAAGAGAGAGAGAGAGAGAGAGAGAGAGAGAGAGAGAGAGAGAGAGAGAGAGAGAGAGAGAGGAGTATAAAAAAAAGCAATGAGAAAAAAGAATTGAGAAACAATGAGAGAATGACCAGAAACTATCCTAGAGAATCCCTATGTCGACAATTTTTTTAATGAAGCACTCAAAGAGATCGGCACTGTCGTTCTTGAGCTTCTGAGAAACGAGCTTTCTCATCGTCTGCTCCGACAAAATTAGCGAGACTGAAATGACAAGAGAGACCTAATTACCCTAAGAGAGTTAGTGGCCCAAGAAAGAAGTAATGAAATGAAAGAACGAATGTATATCCGAAATATATATAATATATATATATATTTAAAAATATGCAGGAATGTATGCAGGTCTTTCGGTTTTTGTATTAGGCATCGGGGGCCTGTACCTCTGCCTAAGAGGGTCAGCAGTGGCGAGTAAGGAGTTGTGGGCGTTGCGTGGTTGAGGGTCCAGTAGTGAATGGTCGCTGGGGGGTACACCACTTGAGGAACGGTGACTTGCGCTGATGCTCGCAGACTTGGTGTGACCCCGCGTTGGTCTAGTGCCCTCGCCCAGGCTGTGCACAAAACTAATCAGCACATTGCCGAACCTTATGTTCCACGAGATTCAATCCTATTTTTGTTTTTATATAATATAAAGAAGTAGAAAATCTCTCGAGATTGTACAAAAGCAAACCGGGGCGAGATTTACGATTTCTGAAATTTTAGATATCGAAAATATTTTATTACGTATTTATGCATAATAATAGATTTAATTCTCGAATGAAAATAAAGAATTACATTCAGAGTTTTTTTGTTTCAAATAATGATTTAATTCTTACTTATGTAATGTTAGTTCGTCTTTTATGTTGTATATTGTTTTAAACAAAGAAAGAAGTATATTTAATTAATTTTCATATATACCTAAACGTGTTTCATTTATCCGTAAAAATTCTAAAAACCCTGGGCACATATATATACATGTATGTGTAACATATATACACATATAAATTATATATATCTTTACAGAAATATATATTTTGTAACAAAACTTTGTTGACAAGGAATGTAAAAGGGAATCGTAAGGACGGAAAAAGGAGAATGAAAATACTAACTGCCGCAGCTAATGTAATCTTCGCGAAATGGAGCTCGATAAGAGAACAGAATATGATGCTACAACGTAAAGATGAAAAATGTATGATGATGTTAATGTGTGTATCTAAACACCTTCTCGACTAGAAATATATTTGAGATAACAGAGTTATACATGTGGATGCGTCTGTGGTCTGATATCATTTCAGCAAGCGTTTGTACATGTACATGTATAAACGTTACATCGGATTGTCCATTTGATACATCTGTCAAGCCATAAAGAAAGTGATATCGCAATGAACGATTGGCAGGCAGCAGCCAGCATGCTAGAGCAATGCAACAAACAAATGAACTCCCCGCGGCTTTTAATGACAGACTTTGTTATTATTCACTCGATTATCAAGTCGTTTCTCGAGTAATGGTTTAGTGTACTTTGCACACATAAGTAATCAGTCGTCTACAGTTAGTGAAAGTAAAAGTGTTAAGTCGATAGAAAACGTCACACGAGATGCACTAATATTCTTATTTTATGTATATATCGTTATATAGTTAATGAGATACTGGACTGTAATTTAATTTGCCAAGATAAGTTGATAATAACAAGTTTAAGTTATATATAAGGGACGAAAACTAAATACACATCCAATATCCCATACGTTAAATCGAGAAGTGAGAATACATATGTATATATAGAATATCAGAAAAAAAATATAATAAAGAATTTTCTAGCACTCGAGGTTTATTCTTAAATTATATTTGTGTTCTGTTTTCATGTAAATAGATCGCATGTTTCGAATAAAAATAATTGGTTATCACTATACCTGGGTACTTCGTTGGTTCTTTCAGTAGACGATGATGATGTTTTCGCTTGATCATAGGAGATGGTGCTACGTCGACCAACAGAACCAGGAGCAGGTGAGGTAAGAGGCCGACCACCACCTACTCCTGCATTCATTGTGTTGCTCTTGCCTACCCTTGCTTTACCACCAGGACTTGTACCCACGCCTAGAATGAACATTGTCACTGCAAGCCTCATTAGATATGGTTCAACACAAAACAAAAAGCAACATACTTTAAATTATAACAAACAGAAACATATCATCAAAAAGATTATGAGCTGCCACGTCTAACCTGCTTCCATATTAAGGAACAAACATAGAAAGTAATCGACTCGTCCCTCTTTTGCACAAGTCAATGCATTGTAAAGACCCAACATGATAAATGATTTTAGATTTTAGAGATATATGTGCATGATATGAAATAAAATTATGACAACATGATTATGCGTTCAATCTTACATACAAACATATAAGAAACAGGCATGACAATTGGACATTAAAATGTGTACGATCAGAATCTTCGAGAACGATATGAATGTAACGATAAGTACGATAAAATTTATGATTTATGAACGATACGGAATAATACGAATAACACAAATAACAGATAAATTACAAATTAATTGTAAATTCGATAAATTAGGTATTACACAATTGCGCCCTTATCCAAAGCAACCTCACCCAAAGATTTTGCTCAAGCATCACGAAGGAAATATAGCGCGACAAAAAATCGAATATATTTTTTTTTCTAAAGAAATTTCTATTATAAAGTATTGTTCAAGGACAAAGTATAACAACTCACTAGTATCTAATTGCCCAGGTGGTTGACTGTTTTTAGGTGCAGAGGGCCGGCTTGCAGAAACGCGAGCGCTATTTTCCTTGATTGTGGCAGCGTCCACGGTATTTTGTCGTTTAAAATTACCCCCACTTCCAGTCACAGTTGTGCCAGTTATTGCAGTCGCGTGATTGTGATTCGTTGCGTTACCTGGACTGGGTGCGCCTCCTAATAAGCGAAAAGATTATATAATAAAATAGCTTATTTTAAACAGAGTACTTACATAATAATATAATAATATTTATTTCCTTCAGCTTACATAGCCAAGAAGTGGACTTCGTTTACAATATTTTCCTTAACCCATTCATTCATCCACACCTTACATCCATCATCCTATACTCTTCCCCTCTGTTGTTCCTTCTCTCTCTCTCCCCTATCCTCCCCCCTCTCTCAGCTTTCTGATTTCGCTCATCCACTCTCTCGCTTCCCTCTTCCCCTCCTCGCTTATAATATCCTTTACCCTCATCCTGTTCTCTACATATCCCCTTAGATGCTCAATCGTACCCTCCCCCTCTCTGCATATTTGGCATCTTCTTTCTTCCTCTCCTAACCAGAACTTATTTTTCTCCTCTTCATTCCCGCATCTCCACCTAGCTATTATCTTTTGGCTTCCTTTCCATCCCCTTTTTCTTAAATAACTCGGTCTACCCACTACCATTGTTTCTCTATATCTCTCGTTATACCTTGTGTTGCTTATTTTACCGTCTATCCATTGCCCGTGTCTTTCTATTTCCCTCCTTCTTATTACTTCCCCTACATCCGCGCCTCCCTCTCTAAGTAATCTAATTCCTTCCGAGCTAAACCCATTCCTCCTATAGAACTTTTCTCTTTCTTCTTTCTTCTCTCTATTTCCTTCCTTCTCTTTCCACCCCCTGATTTCCGCCCCATACGTCACTATTCCTACCACTAAGTATTTGAACATCATCATTCTTCTCCTGAAGTCATCTCTGAACCTGCGTTCCCCTATTCCCCATACCTGTCTCATCGTCACATTTGTCTTTTTTTTCAGTTCTTTTATGTGTCCTTCGTCCTCTCCATTTCTTCTTAGTACGTTTTTTCATGATTTCCTTCATTCCTTCTTCGCTCTTTGCCAATATGACCATATCATCTGCATATGCCAGCGTCCAAAACCTCTCTTCTCCTGCCTGCACTCCTCCTACCTGTCCCTTCTTCATCTCCTCCTCTACGTCTGCTACCAGGATCGAAAACAGCATTGGGCTGAGTGGACATCCTTGTCTCACCCCTTTTTCTGTCCAGAACCATTCTGAGATTTTTCTTGCCACCTGACTGCGTTTCTTGTGCTTTCGTATATCTCTTTGGTCCTCTCTATTAACCCCCTCCTTATCCCTCTCTTCTCCATCGCTTCCCATAATACCTTCCTGTCCACTCTGTCGAATGCCGCCCTCAGGTCCATAAAGAATCCGAAGATTCTCCCCTTTTTTTTCTTTAGCTCCTTTCTTATCACGTGTTGCAATACATACACGTTGTCCATCGTACCTCTCTTCTTCCTAAACCCTGCCTGCGTCTCTGGTAGCATTCCCTTCTCCTCTATTTATTTCCTCATCCTTTCCGTCAGTATCGCCGCATATATCTTGTACGCTGTGCATAGCAGTGTAACTCCTCTGTAGTTGGTGGCCTCTCTTGCATCTCCCTTTTTATGTATCGGTGCTATCAGTTCTTCTCTCCATTCTTCTGGGAATCCTTCTCCCATCCAGACCATCTTTAGAACCTTCTTTAACACTTCTCTAATCTGCCCTTCACTATATATCCATGCTTCGCTTCCTATTTCATCCACTCCTGCCGCCTTTTTCTTCTTCAATTTCTTTATCTCTGCCTCTATTTCTTCATCCTTTATGCCTTCCTCTTGATCTCCCTCGACTTTCCTCCTGTCTGCCCTTTCTATCCTACCGCATCTGTTACCTTCCAGTAGTTTCAGGAAGTGTTTCTCCCACTCTTCCATGTTTATATCCTCCTGTGACTGCTCTCCTCTTCTTCTTTCCCTGTTAATAATTCTCCATATCTGCGCTTCCGTTTTACTGTTTTTGGCCTCCTCTTCCATTCTTTCTAGTCATTTTTCTTCTTTCCTTCTGCAAAGTTCTCCGTACTCTCTCCTCATCCTCCTATACTCTTCCTTATCTCCCTCTCCGTTTTTCCATCTTTTGTATGCTTTCTTAACTAGTCTCTTTCCTTTTGCACTCCTTGTCCCACCAGTCTTTCTCTCCGATTTTTCTCTTCCTTATCTTCATCTTTTTCTTCGTTACGCAATCCGCTATTCCCTTCTTCAAGCTTCTCCAGATCTCCTCCACTTTCTCTCCTCCTATTGTTGTTTCTCTCTCTTTGTTTCTGTACTTCTCAATACTCTCTTCGTTCCATAATACCACTTCCTTTCGCTCTTCCAACAGAGCACTTACATTAATAGATATATTAGCAAAGAATCTTGTCATTTGTTTTGTTATCATATTCATTACACCACTCTTATTATAAATTTAGTTTAACGAAACTACATATTAACTAATAACTATTATCTTCATCCAACACAAATAAACAAAATACAAAACTTTATTGTATAAAAATCACAATTTCCGATCACAAAGAACACAGATATCTTATCTTACCCAACTTTGATAAGTGTCCTTATCCACGCTTGTTATTTGACAGTAAAGTTTAAACTGCCATATTGCATTAAGAGTTCTGATTAAAACAAACGGATATAACACTTACGAAGAGTTTCACCACCAGACGAGGCCCGTCTACTGGGTTTTGGATTACTAGCAGAAATACTTCTGTGAACACCTCTGTGAGATGGACTCTGTACCGCGCCACCTGTTCCTCCACTGCTTCCTCCTCCACCACCTGAACTGACTTGAGGTGGAATGTTACGCAGCGACAACGAACTACCTGATCGTGATCCATCGCTTTCAGGCTGTGCAAACAGAAATTCGGGGAAAATGTAAAGGAAAACTGATTTACACGCTACCTGTACATATGTTACACATTATTCTTGATACATCGTATACTTACATCCGTCGTTTTTCTGCCTAAGAGCAAGTAAGTAGCGAATACATCGTCATATTTCGCTTGTCCTAAAGAATCTTCTATTTCGCTTCGAGTGTATCCCATACTGGCTAAGGCCTCTGAAATGATAATGCGTGGCGGCATAGTCAGATCCATTAGAGTTGGAATAATTTTCCAACATTTATAATTCAAAATTAAAAAGATGCAAAAAATTAAAACACAAAGCTTTACTACGTATTGTTGTAACTATACAACATTTAGAAATTAGAACTACGTATTGTTGTAACTATACAACATTTAGAAATTAGAACATTAAATTTTTTAAGTTTGGACTTATCGTCAGCGTGATGTATATCCGTGTTTTAACATTCTTAAAATACACACTTAAAAGTAAGATGTGGTTTTAGTTCAATTTTATTAGCATTAGTTTATAAAAATTATATTTTTAATTAAGATATATTTCCATGCAATATAATTTTTTTTTTCAAGAAGCAGTTCACAGACACACACGTAAATATATCAGACTGAATAAGATCAGAATCAGACTGATTCTCGAAAAATAAGCTATAAAATGTTTTTACGCTGTGCGTAGAAAATGTGCACTTACAAATCTCTTACTTGATACAATTTAGCAAGACATTATCTCAAATTATACGTGTTCTAAAGATTCTGTATTCAGCTTTCTAGTAGAAAACTGTGATACGGTACGTGTTACTGAATAATATTGAGTAAGACTGTCTGATATATTTCGATAATATATTAATAGTGATTACATTGCACAACTTTCCAACTACACCCAATCATGTGAACATTCTTCTTAAAGAAATTATATGAAAAATCCAATGTATTAAAAGAACCGTGAAGTCATAATATATAGTTTGAGGACACATGTATATGCGTGTCGAAGAAGACAAAGGCTGATTATTGCCATTAATTTTGAATAATGTAGAATGTTCACAATGGTGTGACATTAAACATAAAAACGGTAAGTAGTAAGTGTTATGTACATACTGGTAGACTCACCTATCCTCTTGTGATCTCTATAATCAGGTTCAGGTTCTAAGTACGGTTTTAATTCGTCATCCTCGTATCCCAAATTCATCCACTTATCCTTCATTATGTTCTGCAGCGATAAAAATTGCTAAATTATTTCTCTCAAACATAACTTATGCGTGATTAAGAAATACTCGCTGGTAAATGCCCAACGATGAGAAAAAATTTTGTTAGCCTTAACTCACCTTAGTAAAATAATAAAAAAAGAATGGACTAAAATACAATTCGAACCTGATCCCCACGTACCTCTAATGAGGCTCTCTTCGTTGGATTGAGCACCAAGAATTTCTTAAGAAGATTTTCACAGTCGGTGGACATATAAAACGGAATTCTATATTTCCCCCTTAATACCCTCTCCCTCAATTCCCTCAATGTCGAACCATCAAAAGGCAGTGAGCCGGATACCAGTGTGTATAGGATTACACCTAACGACCATACGTCCACTTCCGGACCATCGTATTTCTTTCCTATAAATGAAAAATTGCGTAAGTAAATTTTAAGCTGATTGCAAATCCGCACGAGTCATTTCAAAGGAATACCTTGAAAAAGTTCCGGTGCGGCGTATGGCGGCGAGCCACAAAATGTGTCTAACTTGTTACCGGGTGTAAATTCATTGCTAAAACCGAAATCGGCGATCTTGATATTCATTTCACTATCGAGCAACAGATTTTCGGCTTTTAAGTCTCTATGAATGATCTTCTTTTGATGGCAGTATTGCACAGCAGAAACGATCTGCCTGAACTTCGCTCTCGCCTCTTTCTCCTTCATTCGCCCGTGCAGAACCAGATAGTCGAAGACCTCGCCACCACTGGCATACTCCATTACCAGGTACAGTGTCTTTTCAGTCTCGATCACTTGGAATAATTTCACTATGTTTGGATGGTCAAGCATCTTCATTATCCTGACTTCTCGGAACAGCTGTAATTAATCAGATCTATCAGCATGATTCACACACTTACATTTATGTGAAATATGCATGCATCATTTTAAGTTTTTTTCCGTAAAATTATGATAATGCTACATGATTCATGGACGATGACAAGTCTTCTTGTGAAAATATTAGTATGCAAACTAATTGTAAGGCAATACAATTAAAGTAGTGATTTGTACGTTACAATCAATAGAAAATAACAGCTAATGATACCTAACATTACAAGCATGAAAATGACAAATTAGTTATAGTCTCGACAATTTCTGTTTACTGAACTCTTTGTAAAAAGAAAAATAATATTGTAAAATATAATATAATTAACATTAAGAATTATTTGACGCCAGTGAATGACTAACAATTTTTCGCAATAAATTTTCTGTGTTAAAAACATATCGCCAGTCATGGTCGATTAGAAGCTTAATCATATAATAGTGATACAGCGTTACCTTTTGAAGACTACCGGGATTCAATTGAGTCTTATCGATGATCTTGATGGCTACTTCCTTCCCCGTGGGCACATGCTTAGCAAGCTTCACCTTGGCAAAGTTACCTTTGCCAATCGTCTTCAGTAATTTGTACTTGCCGATATGAGGTTCTTCGGAGGTTCGACTCCTCGAAGAGAGCCGACCTCCGCTACTCGACACCCCTACGCCATCCCCCGTCTGTAACACGTAAAAATCATCGATCGATGAGCAAATAAAAGTCAAGTGAATTATAACGTTGTCGTCAAATTGCTGTATGTAAAACACTCATCGTCGGATGTCAATTCTTATTCTAAGATTACTTCGAGCAATTTCTCGATTTACTTCTTCCTGATGTGACACTTAATATCGATTATATATATTTAGACAGAAACATATCAGAGACATAGAGAAAACTCCTCTATGATGAGATAGGATCCTAGTATGGGATAGCGGGGTTTCTGTTAAATTAATAGACATCCTCGGTTGACTCCACCATGAATTTATTGTCCTTGGGGCGAAATCTGTTTAGTGGAAAATTGATTGTTGGATTGTGTACTCGTAGCGAAAAAAGATTTGTGATTGAATTTGGGTGTTGAGAACCTGCTATCTCATATTAGAAACTTACCTCATAATAGAGGACTTTCCTCTACATATACAGTTAATATTTTAGATATTTAAAAGTATACAAATTGTTTAACTCTTAATAAGATTAAGCTAGTGGGTTTTTATATAAATAGATGCGTTAAAATTAAGTTATTGAACGGTTTCAAGATACGGACACAGGAAACGTATAATTAAATTAAGAGTTTAATGCCTTACATAACATAATCCGTAATCTAAATTCGATAACTTGGAAATTATTACGAGCGCTATATGTACCGAGCGTGCTAATTTATTTCGAGAAACGGGAGAACGCCGCGCAAAGTTGCGTCGTAAATAGCCAACTATTTCAGAAACTTAGGCCGCATCTCCGAGCGCGGCGTTTAAAGTCACGGAATGGGGCGGGAGAAATACGGGGCAAACGCTCGTTAAGAGCTCGGCGCGCATTCCTCGAGAATGCCACATCGCGAGGAATCGCGGATCCCTCCCACCTCGCGCCATATCGCATTTATTTACGCATACGCACATGCCGCACTTGACACTTCCAGGCACGGCGCGGCGGCGGCCATTGTCAACGGAATTAATTAAAACTCGTTAAAGTGTACCAGATACAGATTGTTCCGTATGGAGCTCGCTCTCCCGGACCCTCCCGTATTAATCGCAAGGACAACCGCTGCGCCACGTCGACGTCGCGCGTGCGATTTTTTTTTACTTCTTATCGCTGTATCTCTAATAAAGGAGAGAAAAAGAGAGAGGAAAAAAGAGAAAAACGGCAGAATCGACGTGACAAGTATTTATGAAGAAGTCGCGAGTATTTAAATGCACTATGCACAACCAGTCAGATATGGGTGGATTTGAATTACAAGAGGCATCAGGGATTTCAAACAAAAGCTGTAGACTACTCGTTTATGATGAAACGCGCATATGTGAAAAGCAGACGAGATTAAGTAATTGGGATAGAGCGAGGGGTAAACCCCGCATTGTGGTGTACAGGTTTGCGGGCATTACCGGACATTAGTTTGGGTATTAGGCCTGTCTGGGGCATTAGAAAGATAAAATAAGATGATAAGATAAAGTAATGCCCACTGGGCATTAGTAGGCGTTGGCGTACATGATTTGGTCAGCGGTTTACCCCTCGGGATAGAGCAATTTGACAATTTACTAGGCAGGATTTTGGTATTACCCGCAGGAGGCCACGCGTGACCATCTTGCGCGAGATGGCGGTGGCTGCAGCTTTAGAGGCCGCCAGTTTGACTGCTTGTGAGTCTTAGCAGGACGATCAATGGACGACGGATCGACGACGGATCCGGTAGACCGCTTCCTCGTGCTCGCATGCGCGTGATTTAAATGGTCGGCGAATGTCGCTGGGTTCGTCTGTATCGCGAGAACGCGCAGAAAAGGTCCGACACAGCGAGACAGATCGATCTTAATCGACTTCGCCCTTCGATCTTTCCGTCACTGTCACTTCGTTCCACGTGTCGACGTCACGATTTATTACGAACCGTACCCGACTCCTTTTTCCGACTGTTTTGTTTTATTAATCTAATTCTGGAGTCGTCCTCGATAACGAAGACCGGCCGTGATCACCTACGATCGAGTACCGCACTTCTCGTGGTCGATCGTTTTGGAAGGTCGAGCGATGAGTCAACTTGCGAAGCGTATCACCACGCTGGTTCATTTTACCGGGACGTAGGGCGGTGTCGTATAAAAATCACCACTGTGTTTCAATAAAATTAACTGATTGTTATATCGGCCGCCACCATCTGTCATCAGAACACCTCGATTTCCGGTTGGAAAGATAAATGAGTAATCCGTTTTGACTTCGGTATCGCGATTTAAAGGGACACTTTCAGTTCCGATGATATTTGAGTCACACTTCTCGATTGCTAAATCTCTCTTTCTTGTACCGCGCGTATCGTTTACAAAATACATAATATAATTCTGCGAACATCACTGCCCGATATATTTCGTGAGGCACTCTTTGTACTGGTATTGACTGGGGATTCCTCGAAGATGATATTTGTACTCCGCTAGAGCGGCTCGCGTTTCTCGGAGTCGTTGTCTTCGGAAAACTTGCCCTCCCTGCGGAATGTAACTGTGCGACCAAGTGGGGAGCGATTTGTTTCTTGAGAAACTCCGTTTCAACGAATACACAACTTTGATGTACAGATCGCTATCGATATTCATCAATCAATTTCAAATTTAGTCGCAACTGAATCCAAGAATATTCCAGCGAAGGCGTGGTACATTATTCTTTCAGACGTCATTGGCTAAACTCTAATCGCTACCACGTCAACCTTTCGCCAGCGATAGTCAGGTAGGACGTCAATGACACCATCTCTCGACTCGGCACAGTTCACATCTAACATCGATCCATCACCGCTTTCTGAGATATAGCTCACTGACAGTTAATTGAAACACAATCACAAATTACGAAATACACATTACGAAAAGACTTCCGTGGTAGAGCCTATCGAGACTGTGGAAACCGATGTCATCCTAGATGTTCCACCCTGAATTCTCCACGATATCCGCTTCCGCCGAGTCTTCAGACTTGCGTCAAGGGCGATGTCACCGTTCGCGAATCTTTCTCGTTTGTCTATCACAATTGTCGTGCATCGTCTCGTCGTGTTCTCCCTCTTTCAGGAGAAAGAAAGAAAGAGAAAGAGACTGGGAGAAATGGAAAAAGAGAGAAACGATGATTGAGAAACGAGAGGCGGTTGCTTTGGTCGTCGTCGACGTCGACGACGACCGTACGCGACTGCCTTCTTCCTTTTCCACCCTCGAAACGAGCCACCCTCGGAGAAGAGACCACACAACCGAGGGATGCGAAAGCAGAATCAATACACGGCGCCGCCACCCCCTGGTGGAAACGTGCGAGCGAACCACCCTTGAATGCCTAGCCCCGACGTCGTTCACCCACCCTTCCTGCCACCCCCACCTCGATAGAAGCACGCATGCGTCGCGGAAAGTGGGAACCACCGACACATGTTTGTTCCGTGTTCTACCCTTTTAGCCGAGGGTGCTGCTCACAATCGAGAAAGCAGAGGGTTTCGGCCTGGTCAGCTGATCGGACGAATGTCGCGGAGCGCAGGTACACGTCCCGAAGGAAAACGCTTCAAATTTCTAACACGAGCCGACAAAGACGCAGCCTCTGTCTTACGACTATCGTAACTGCAGAAGAGATGGTTATTTATAATATTTGTACTTCGGAATAAAAAAAAAGTAGGTAAAATTAGCACGATATCGTTTTATAGTGAAGAAAGAAAACATCGAAGGAAGCTGTCGAAGATGCTCCAATTAATTCTAAGATACCGATACATCCTGATGATGACGCACACATCTGTGGGATGTAAAGTGTGGGATGCCACATCTTCACCTTTATCGTCCTACCTAGCAGCGATTTTTCGCCTCGTCAGCTGCTCGAGTCAACTGCTATAAAGATTATCGCAACATAGTTTAGCGTTATATATACAATATGAGACTGATAAGTCTATCGAGTGTCGTTAAATGATAACCTGCGTCATCGACTTTTGTTTAACACTAATGTAAAAAAACGCATTAAAAATATTTCCGGAGGTTGCTTAACATTTACACGCAACGAGAAAAAATTAATTTGAAAATTGTTATTATTTGCGTCGCTCTAAACCCTGACGACATTATAAACTTGAGCATGACTAAGCGAGATAGATAGGAATAAATTGAATTGGGACAATATCGATCTTAATATTGCGGCGATTATAAAAAGACAAATCGCTCAAACAACAAACTTACAACGTTTTCTTTCCGTGTGAGAGCACATTGATTTCTTTTTTCGTTAGATACTTGGGCGAGGATGCTCGGGAGTCATGTATGAAAAGGATAAAGTCCAAGTTTCTGAAAGAGGTAGCGGCAAGAGAGCGTCAGCTTCCGTCAGCTGATCAATCGACCGAGAAAGTAACGACGAGAGAAGAGTCGCCGACATCCACTCCACGCAAAAGGTGGATAAGAATAGATTCAAGTTGACGCGAATTCTCCACGGAAAATAGAATCGCGTACACACGTGAACTAGCAAATAAATTGTGCAGCTCCGTTTAGGTGCTCTGTTAAACATGAAAAACCAGCAGAGAATCTCCCCCAATTGTTCAAGCTGAATTACGTTTACACAATAAAGACTCAATGCGTTCGAATCCATTCAAATTAATAAATCATTAATTATATCGCATCTCTTTATCAACGATTATTTTAATCGCATTGAAAAACGCTGCGTATTAAATCTCGGATTAATCGTTTGTATTGGCATAATTAAATTTTATAGTAAATATTTTTTATTAATTATACACACACACACACACACACACACAGATGTTTGTCCTGTCTCTTCTTAGACAATAATATAGAAAAAGATAGAGTCGACTAACCTATGGTTAACAGTTAACCAGAAAATGGAAAACCGGGCGTTAAATTGAAAATAATCGTCGATTTCAACGAAACTCACGATGCTTATACAGACGAAAGCTGCTGATGCTGGATTTCTACGAAGATTATGATTATGTCTCCATAAAACGGCGAGAAAAATGGGAAATGGCGAAATACATAACGTAAAACAAAGCCAGCACTTCCGCTTTCGCGGGGTGCATCTAAAATTTGTTTTATGGCGCGACACACAAAAGGTGATGCGGATGTAAAAATCAAGTCCCGCTCCAGAATGTCATCCGCCGTTTTATATTGATGCATATAAAAAAATTCTATTAAAAAATGATCTATTTTTATATCTTCAATATTTTCTATCAAGTGCCAGAGAAACATGTTTAATGTGCTCCTTAAAACTCCAGTGATTAGATTGAAACAAATCAAATAATCGAAATATTTTTGTAAACTTAATTTGTATGTTAACATATAAATAAATATATTTTACTCTCGAGTAAGTTTTCATATTTTGTTTCTCTAAAGGATTTACATATATTTAGACCGTTAATAAATAATTTTTCATATGGAAATAGAGAAGGAAATCTCGCTGAAATTTCCGAGACATTTCAGATGCATTTTGCATGCAGAATTAATTAACTTCGACGGGCTGCGCGATTGTTGTAACGTGGCATCCGAATGGCGCTTCGACGAAGCGGGGAAATCGTCCGGATTATTTCAGGTCGAACGGATGAGCCGCAGAGACGAATCATACGTGTGACGTAAGTGTGGAGGTGCATTTGCGTTGCCACTCGTTTGCACTCGGTTTGTCAGCGAGGGTGTCACATCGCCGATATACATATACGGGCGATCGTAAAGTCCGCGCGTGATTGCGTTTTTAATGTTTCTTTATTTTGGATTATTTATAATTGCAATTTTATTCAACTTTTTTAACACTCGAGTACCTATCCGGCTCGTGACGATTTCAACAATAATCGCTCGATAAAGGCCCGAACACACGAGACAACCCAAGACTCGAGGGAAATGACCAAGGAGAGTCGAGAACGTAAGCAGCCATTTTGAAATTTAAGCAATGCTGAAAATTTCGATTGGCCGAAATTCTTACAGCTTTTTCGCGTGTTCGGGCCTTAATCCTCGGCAAAGTTACAACTGCGTAATACCATACAGTCTAATTATTCTACGATAGACATCAAGAAGTGACGCGATTCTATTCTTTCTCTCCTGAAATCAGATAGAAATCACTCGATCGACAAGACGCCCGATAACGTTTCCCGATAATGTTTCTGACGCGAGCGATAACGGTGCAATCGATGCCTATATACCTATACATATACATATTATATATATCTACCTCCTTCTCGCTCTGAATACTCTTCTGCATGTCTGACAACGGTTTGAGCGGGACGGCCGTCGCGTTGTTCTGCTGTTGCAGTTGCTGATGTCGCTGATGATCCTTCTTGGTAACTATCGGCCGGACGATCGCGCGAGTTTGCGGCATCCTGGATTGCGCTCTCATCTCCGCTTCTTGCCCTCGCCGCGTATCCGAAGCGGTCCTGGATAGCTTAACGGTGGGCTTCTTTGGCGCGATGCCGGCGTTTCCGGTGGAATTCCGCGTCGCGTCCCCGCGGTGCAACAGCGAGGCCCTTTTTTTTCGTTGACGTTTCATTACAATTCGTTCGTCATAATTCTTTCTTCGACCGTTCAATGTTTTATGGCGTCGTGTATCGCGAGTGTGTGATAACCAATAATGGCAGGTGTACAAGTGTTCGTAATTCGAGCGTTTTGCGCGGTAGCGTGTGCTTAATTAATTCGGATAATGCGGGGAGATTACGTTTCAAACGTGGCAGGGAGAATACTGCATTTGGGGAACACGACAGATAAAGGCAGTCGGTAAAAATAAAAGTAAATGACTAAACGCCTACTTTTCAGCATTAAATTCTTCGGTATCGAAATCTTTAATTAAAATATTGTTACGATTAAGTCCACTCGAAATAAACTGGAGAACAACATTTGGTTATCTGTTTACACACCGGCAGACACAAATTCAGAAAAAAAGTACTATCTTGATATTTTTTATCGCAGCGAGTCCGAGCAGCAATTATCGAGAGGATCCGCGCGGGATGTTTGCAAGCTATTCGGTGACACCCGGTATATTTGTTCATCAAAACATCTGTCGCTGCGACACGCACTACTCCCCTGATCTCTCCCGGTTGGGCGTGTAATGACCGACGTGCAATGGCGACGAACCGAGCGACGGAAATCACGGGATGAATCGCTGCACGGTTGCGACATTGCGTAAACTAAATGCCAATTGTATCGAAGAAAGGGACGCGCGTGGGTGTAAACGGACAGTCAATTGTGCGGATCAGGCGTGTAGGTAATCGGCCAAACGGCGAGGATCAGGCGGAGGTTGGACGGCGATTTCCTCAATTATCACTAAGGCCATCGTCGCTCTGTAAATGTGGTAACGGGTCGTGTGCGTGTGCCCTATCTGTGTACGCGTTCTCGGATATTGACCGATTGAAATGTGCCTCCAACATTTTGACGACGATTAACATGCGGAGATTGAGATTACGATCCCGTGGACGAATACACATTATGTAAATTTTGAAACACGATTAATCTCTCGAGTCTTTCTATCTAGATGAAGATAAATTACTTTTAAGATTCGTCTTCGAGATTACCATTACTTCTACTCAATGAAAATGAATTTTTAATGGAAAAATCTCTCGATTGCATCAACGAGACTATTTTTGAATGAAGAAGAACAAGGAAAGAAGATGGGCGAATGATGTGTTCGATGAGAAGGGGGTATCGATAGTGTCGACGACAGTGTCAATGAGCGCGTGTGATGATTGACATATGACGTAGACAGAGTATGTATTTTACCCCTCGGCCTCGTCGTCAGTGACGTTTCGCAGCAAGTCCTCGTGTTCCTTGTATCTAAGCTGGACTTCCGCTCCGAAATCCGAACTGTTCTCCAAGTGGCGCGTCCTTGCAGCGATCGTGCCCATCTCGATGGCCTTAACTTGCTGCTCCAATCGTTGCAGCATGTCGGTGCTCTCGAGCGTCGTCGCGCCCGTCGATGCTGTTCGCTGCTGCTTCAGAATCAAATCGAGACTGAGCGGCGCCTTGGGCACCGCCGACAATGGAGCGGGTGTCAGCTCCGTCCTTTGTTGGACATACGGAAGTCCGATCGGTTGGATGATCTTCGACTCGTTGAAGACTCTTAACTTCTCCTCCAGACTCGCGTCCATGTTCGTGTCGCTGAGGAGTCTCTTTACGGAAACGGGAGCGCGACTATAGAGCGGGCTTGTGGGTACCTCCTTGGGTCTGATCGGGCTTAAAGCGCCGGACCGTTTCTCCACTACCTGCAAACCCTTGTCATCCTCTACCAGTTCCCACTGCTTCAGGCCCTCCAAAGGCGCGAGCGGCGCCGATAACCGCTTCGGTATGCTCATCGGGCTCGGTTCATTAGGAGCTTGTCGATTCAGCTGACGCACTGTCCTTTCTGCGGGCGACGGCATCAGGAACTTTCGTGCACCTGCCTGCGGTCGAATCAGGCTTCTGCTAGCCTGTGTTCGCACGAACGGACTCTCTCGATCGTCCATCACCGAGAGACCTCACGTAGGAACGTAGGAACACGGGAATTGGCCGCCGTTGCTGTTTCTCAGGCTCTCCTTGATCTCGTCTTCATAAGACGGTCCTTCGTTGATAACGTATCGCTCGCTGATGAACCTTCAACATCGATTCGCCGGCCAAACCGGTCAACGACGCTGCACGGAAGATTTAGTCTCTGTCGAGAAGAAGACTTGTGTTTTTCTTTTTGAGAAAGACGTCAAGCACTGCGATCATTATTAAACACATCACACAGAACCCAGAACCCGAGAACGAGCCACGATCCAGTTGACCGATTCTTTCCTTCTTCCTCTACACCTTCATCCGCTACACAATCACATGTACCAATAAGCGAACAAGCGGTACGGGTATAGGCTTTCTGGTAGATGGAGGGAAAAAGCTTTATTAAACGGCGGCACTGTGTTGGCACTTTTTGCAATCGTAACGTTGTAGAGAATAAAGCAGATAGGTACGCAGGGAGACTCGCGATTTCGTGGATTACCGCGGTTTAATGCGAGTAGACAATGAGTAAAGCTCGGTGAGACTCGTAAACATGCGCACGTCTTTATTTGTGACTCAGATGTCTATTACACAATGTCGTTTAACCGAACGAAATTAACTCGTTAAGTCAAATGCGTCAGCACATTGGAAACTTTTCGTACGCCTTGTACAAAAAGTACAAGTATTAAAGAATTATCTAATGATTCGTTACACAAAAAGGACTTTCAATAGCGATACAAACGATGCCCGTTGAATTTACATAAAAATAATATTTCGTAAATTTTATCACATACATGTATTATGCTTTAAATACGAAATGTGAATTAATGTTTCTTGTTAACTCAAGCAAATGTCAGTCAAACAAATTCGATATTAATCTATTAACAAAATTTCTTATAATAAATAAAGACGATATCCACCTCACGGATGTGTCATAATATTTTATTTGAGACAATCGAGCGAAACGATATCGGGGATATGCCGAGATATCGGGTAAAGAATATCTCGTACCACGTGTGGTTCTAAGACGACGATAAGGACGCGTGTACTTATAATTTTTCACTAGCTCCGTCTTGATCTGGCCCGACCACGATGTGAAAGACATTCCTTCAATAATTAATGTCGTTAACGGTTAACGTTTTACGAGACCTACGAGAAATTTATCACTCAAAAGTCGAGATGTATGTAATAAACGGCATTTATCATCAAATTAATTTCGTGTCATACAAAAATACTCTTATGGGAATACATAATTCGATTATGTCATCCAATCATTTTTCATGTTTGAGAAACTTTACTTGTTTTACCGTTCAAATTTAGAAACGCAGTATTGTATGTAAACGAAAATTCAGGCGACTATTTAAATATTAGTTTCCTCTCCCACAATGATTTTTCGATGAAACAGTTAACGAATAGACGAATATAAACGAACCACCAATGTTTGCGCTCTACGAGTGGCGTTCTATTCGTTCTCTTAGGTGAAGCAACCAGCCGGAAATTTGCTTCGAGATTGAAACGAGACCAAGTCTAGAAGGGGGTGACCTGTTCCCTCGATAGAGCGAAGGGTAGGAAAGCAATTTTGCCAATGGAAAATTGAACCGGCTATTTCGAATGTATAAACGATGAAAAACTTAGGGCAATTTGAAAGATTTAACAACACAACGGCCGACGATGAATTATGCTAATCAAATTTTTTCCCAATATTAATTGATAGATTTTGGATCGATCGATGAATATACGATTGTAGACCGAGGTTCAAGTTGCATTTAAACATATAAAAGTTATAAAATGTGTAATGAGTTTATAAGTTCCGAATGCTTCAATTCTTATGTGGATTTAATGATTTAATATTGTGAAAAGTATGACCAAATATATGTTTTCTTTTAATATTACACATGCATTTTAACCGTTGCAAAAAAATGATCCAAAATAATTGCAATTTTTAGGTCGCAAATTGTTATGTCTTTAGGATAGTTAATCATACATAAATTGAATAATTTGTAATTATTTTAAAACTTTCATATTCTGAATGAAGACTTTACAAGAGAATTAATTTCTGCCATCTTTATCAGCTCGTAATACACTTGCAAATGTCACATCGCGTGGTAGATTAAAAGATTAAAAGACGAGATAACGATATCTTTTTGATTGTCGATATTTAAAGATAGACAGGTTTTAGTGGAAAAAATTGAAACTAATAATAAAAGAAGAATGATGCATGATAAATCAATAACGTTGCACTTTAGGTATTGACTGATCAATTAGCCTCGCAGACCTGTAATTTCCGATTATTCGTCAAGGTGATATATATACGTATGACCAATTCATCGAGAGATGTCGAAGAGAACTTGTCGAACGACCGACGCAAACACCGACGCTGTTTTTCAACAAGGCGATAGAGAGTCATAAATTGCGAGCAAACGGGAAAGAGTACGACGATTAAGAAGATTTATAGATCAGAGATATTATACAGGGTGCTCCAGATCACTCCTCTTCTCAGTTTGCAAAAAGTTCTATGGACTTTTGAGCAGTTTGAGCTCATTTATCTTCGCGCAACCTTTTGACAAATAACATAACATTCGTTAACCAGAAAACATTTTAAGATCCTACTAACGTTACGTCCAATCAAAATTAAAGGAAGAATATAGGTCTACGGTCTTTTAAAGCCACGTTCACGAAGCTCAGAAATTCTTTATAGCTTTTTATTCTTCGTCTTATCGTTTAACAAATACTGGCATTTTAAGTATTCGCGATGCTATTTCCTAAGACAAATTTAATATACTCATTTCGAAATTTAGATATTGTTCCGTGTTAGTTAAAGAATTTGTATATTTCTAGTGCAGATTTGTGTTGCAAGTCGTTTCAAGGAGTTCTTTTTCACTAGCGCTGAGAGTTCCGGTGAAGCATAATTGCCCGAAGCATATTGCAATCATCGCGACCTAAAGGCGTTCTTAATAAAGAGGTCCGATGCAGATCTGCCTTTGTATTTATTAATTGCTGTAGGAACGTTCAATAACAATGTGGGAGTCTCATTGTTTCGCAGAAGCGACTTCATAACGGCAACCGTTTCTCTTCCCGCGATTAATAAGCGATTGGATCATAAGGATTTTCCGGATAATCGCAAATGCACGTTTTCGACTAATCCACAGATTACGCAAGAGCCTGACTAAGTTGGTCTACATAGCGGTTACAAAAATATAGCGACAAGAGAAATGTTCTCTAGGAAAACGATACAAAAAAAAAGCAAACGAAAACTCGAAAAGATGTAGTAATAAAAATGTATCTATTCCAATCAACAACTTGGGAAGATGGTTATACGAAGATGTTCCAAGAAAATTGCAGAATAGATACATAGCACCTGAAAATATAATATATCAAGTATGGTACGTACGATACGCTTCAGGATTAAGTTAACGTTCTCTTGGAAGGCATTACGTCAGTGTCTTTCTGTGAACGGGAGAGAAAGAGAGCGCGTATATTGACAAATTTTATCGGCTATGGTAAACGGTGTCGCCGGCGTGGAGGAGGTCGGGAGCGCTATTCGATAATGCGACAATGTGCAAAACCAAAGATTTTCCAAGATTACAAATATAATTGGAGGAGCCGTAGAACATGAATTTCCGTCGATCAGTTGCGTGTCATACGCACGATACGTGTCACTCATACGTCACTTACACACACACACACACATATTGCACACAAATTTACACCTGCGGAAAGTTTTCGTTTAAATACGACGCGTAAAGACTCACTCGACGCTCGATCTTTTTCTCCTTTGTCTCTCAAGAGCATCGATTCCGGAAAAAAAAGAAAAACGAACGGGTAAAAAGACAAAAGAGAGGTGGTTACTAAGGCTGTATGGACAACGGCCGGTTATGACAAACTGGGTCCATTTCTCGAAAGGCGACGATAAGCGCTTGCGGAGCCGGCCAACTCGACTTCGTTACGCCGTTTATCAGCGGGAGATGCTGATAAGCGATAGCGCGTCTACCTAACACTCGGCACTGACGATCGTCGCGCCGAGAATCTTATATATATTGTACGCACGGAGCCGCGAAACGATAAAATATATCGAGAAATGCGCGTTGTACCAAAGCGTAAAAGCGGCGCAAATTATTGCATTTTCCAGTTGGTGTCGCGAGTTATCAAGGCTACAAATATGTGATATAGTAATAGTGGTGAGTGATAAACCCTGTGAAATGTAAATAACATTGCTCTTTTTACGTACGGCAGTTTTAAATTATCGAAATAATAAAAATTCGATTTAATCGATTGTAGCGAAACGAGCCATTACATAAGTGGTTAGCTGTCAAATGAAAAAGTATTTTTATCTTTCTTTAAAAAAAGCCTGAAATGAAGCCATAAAACGATAAAGATAAACTGAGTCGACGTGTAAATAATGCAATTTAATTTAATCGTGAATTAAAATCGTAAAAAGGATTTTACAAATAATTTTCTATTATTTGAAAAATAATGTTTTTTTCTTTACGATTTGTTACTTTGAAACGATTGCTGATATAGCCGCGAAATATATTGCGCAACTCTATAAATGGAGTTAAAACAAGTGGGAGATAGAATTGCGAAATTTGCATACATACATACGCCGTATGTAAATGTAACAGGCACAGATGCACGCGGATTAACCGAGTCACTTAAATCGCGTACGTTCCTCATTTATTTAATATGATCAAGCACGAGTTTCGTGCTTTTTCGCGCCTCTATGTACTCGCTCGTGATTTCGTAACTCTTGCCACACCTCGTACACAAGCAGGCTAAAAAGAATCTTCGAGATAAGCTCTGCAAATCTTGGAATATACACAAGTCTACGCTTCATATTTCCTCACGAATGCTAAACATATTCTAAAGTTCCCATCATTATAAATTTCTTAAAAATTTTTCTATTAACCTAGAAATTTCTCACAAACAAGAAACTATTGCCACACTCCCGCTATTACATAGAATTGGTGTCTAAAACAATAAGTTTATTGATATAAAAATAATTCTATCAATGTCAATGAAAATCAATTAGAATGGACAATTTAGTGTCGGACTGATTCGTCAAAAATACGAATACACTGTTTTCTATGGTATAAAAGAGTTGTACGATGTGGCATTTGCAACAAACGGTTCGTGGAATAAATCGCAAAGTTGTTACACAGGTGTCGAATCATTCGGACAATTTACACCGATCGAAACGATTTTAAGGACCAGCGCTCGACTCTGCCTACCTTGCGCACGAAGAACCAAACTTAGCAGCTTAGTGTTTCCAAATCGTTTCATAAAACACGGTTTGGAAGTATTTTGGACGCTCGCCAGACTTTCGCCGAGACATAATGTCAGTGTCAGCGCGTTATAAGCGAGCAGGTAAGAAAGTGGGGGTCATTAATCATTAGGCGGCAGCGTAACGCGCTGACCCACGATAGATAGGAGCTGCACTATTCTTCCTTGGTGGAATGCTCGAAGAAGTCTGTTTTTGTGGGTGCGCGCTGCGTGCTAGCAGGATGACAGATACTAAAAAATACTAATTTGTTATGTAAATGAGGGAGTGACACGCATATCACGAGCTTAGTACACGATGACAATCACAACCATCGATACAGAACAAGACGATTTTAATTCGGATCAACAGCGACACAGAACGCGCTCTATGGAGATCAGTTCGATGCACTAACGTAGTGGAGAAATTGTGTGTTATATCTTTCCAGTTTTCTTTTTTCTTTATTATTCGGTTCTTCAATTTTCTTCTTCGTTGCTGCGTTAATTGATAAATTTGCTCGGTACTACGGTTCGCGATGTGATAAAAACTTACAAGCGTGTACGTACATTGACTTGGCGTGTCGGTGCGAAGCTGCATTGTTCGAAGCTTTCGCGTGCGACACGCGATGCACCGACACGCCGTCGCGCCGTTGCATACCGCCGAAGGACTTCGTTAGAGGGCCGCGGAAAAACCGGCGAAATGACCGGCCTCGTCAGTAAATGAGGATTTGCGGTCGAGAAAGCAGGAGTATGACGTGGCCGAGCGCGAGTTAAGAATGGCCGGGACCGCTCTATACTCCGTTGATAAACTTCACCATGTAAATTAATGACGCGTTCTAGTAAACTGCATGAATAATGGACAAATGTCGATATCGTATACGATTTAGGAAACCATTCGCGAGATTTACTTTGGTAAAAATCCTGCAAAGTTTCTCGATACCAAGTGACGACAAAATAAAAGGATTTTCTCCGAGTTAACTTTCTAATGTCTCGCGGGAATTGTCGAGCCTGTTAGATTTTTCCATACGACGTGTCGTGGGCTTGCTACATGCCAGCGAGATAAACTATGTCTAGAAGGAGAGAAAAAAGCGAATAAAATCGAAAAGATCATTTTCACAAGTGCGCGACGGGTGTAACACACGGATATCCGGGCACTCAACATTTTGTCATGAAAAAAGATTTTAAAAGAAGATGCGCGGTGAAAGCAAGGGAGAATTGTGTTGTCCGTTCGGACACGCGAAGGATGCACTTGGTCAGGATACACGCCCGCGTTCCCTCGCGATAACCGCCACCACCGCCTCTTGACAATGTCCTTTATGGAGCAAGTCGTCGCGCTCGACAAGACGCATCCATCGTCGCGTGGCATGTTGCACTTGGTCGTGTTAGAAAGGCCGGATGGAACGTCTTTATTTCCGGTAGTGCCGTTACCAAGGCGGAGGAGCAAGCTCTAAAAGCGTCGACGAAGGCTAAATATACGAATAAAAGAAACGGTCGGCCATCAATTTCCGAGCGAGCGCTACGATCTTGTTAACTAGGAACATCTCGGAGCAAGAGAGGAATCTTTTAATTGTAACAGGTTACGCAACGCACTCCCATGTAATAACAGTTTCGTTTCGAAATAGACCAGCTGCCTCTCTCTCTCTCTATTCGCGTCATACTGCGACGATAAAGCAAAGTGGATATTTTTAATAAAGGGATTACGCCACAGTGAATGTCTGAAAACATAAGGTAACTTTGGGAATTTTTTGTAGCTCAATAAGAAAATGAATGAAAACTCGGTTTCAAGGCCTGTCTTGTGCACACCTTGAACTATATAAAACAATTTCTTTTAATTTATTAACTTTATTTTATTATTTTAATATTTTTTTATTTCTTAACTTTAGCAAATTTCCAGGCATTCACTGTAGTGTAATCCCTTAAGAAAAGTATGATATCTCAAGCTTTTTAACCTTAATATCGTACATCCATTTATTTGATCTCGGTTTGGGATGGCAATTCTTGTTAATTTAAAATATTCATCGTTCAATTTAGGCGAATGAGATAAACGATACGTCAATAAATCCACATTTGAAATAAGAACAGAAGTGCAGTTATGTGCTGCGTGCGCGTGTGCTGCGATGCGCGACTCGCGATTAGCGCGATAGCTGGCGCGAGGTCTTTTGTTCGACGTAACAAATACCTGCAATCACGGGGAAGTATTATCGAGGAGCAGGCACATCGGGTACCAGGTACCAGACAAACTGGCACGAAGTGATTCACTCGAAAAAATCGCTAATTCTATCGCATCGTTAGAGAAATAAGAAGATTGCAAATTGCATATTTTCAGAGGATAATTTTTCACGAATAACGCCATATGGTTAAGTGTGTGGATGTCATCTGTGAAGCATTTACGAGGCATAAAACGAACGAGCAGATTGGCTTCTAATATTTCCGCGTGTGTAATTTTCATTTGTAGCGTTTACAAGTTTCGCCAGATTTGTTTAAAGTGTAAAAATTACGTAAGTGCCGGACGCGTAAATCAAGTTCTCGCGTGACAGTCCCATTGAACATACAACACATCCATGTTGATAAGAAATTCCACCTAACTGCATTCCACAAGATAATCAAAATGTCACTTGGAGTGAACCAGGAAAGACTGTGACGTGTGGTCATAATACAAAGCTGTCAACATTTTTATTGCGGCAAACCTTCCCTCCGCAGGAATTATGTAACCCACATTGAATAATTGTTGCATCAAAGTCGCCCGATCCATAGATCGTTGCAATCGTTAAGTATTACACTCGTCAATTGCCTCATATCTTTCTGTACATTTGGCGTGTTAAGCAACGGCGGTTGAGAATGGACAGCGCATCTCGTTTATCGTTTTTTTTTCAGTGCGCATGACGGTTGTTATGAAAATCCTATTGTCGAGCATAACGAACATATAACGATGTCTTGAGCCGTCCGTTGCTTTTGTGTGTCGAGAAACAACTAGATGGATCAAGTAATTACGATGTAACAATCTTTTCTCACGAAAAGAAATAGTTTTAAAAAAAGAGGGGATAGTACAGGGAAGCGAATAATATTTTTGAATAAAAGATTAAAAAGTAAATTTCAAGATTAGTACATCTGTAAAATGTTCAATCATAGCTAATGCTCGCTGTTGTAATATTCAGTAATAATTAAATGTATATGAAAAATATTAACAAAAATATTGTAACGATAAGCATAAGCTACCTGTGGCAATTGTAATAGACATGTGAGGCTTTGATATTTTTATACAAGGTAATGCCTTGCGTTAATCGTAATTTTTCTACAGTCGCCTTTGTTCCTTTTGTCTCTTTTGATCATCGTTTTGTACCTTATTTTGATACACGCGCGTGCATCATCGCTCGAAAAACAGCTCGCGACCGAGAAATAACTTCCCTTTGTTCCACACTAGGCTCGCGGCCGAAACGATAAACGGAGGGACGAGCGTTTGAATCGTAGATTGTGCGTTATCTTGTCGGAATAATGGCCGTTTAATCAAACTTTCCCCGTCAAATCCGCAATTAAACCTGCTATTGATATATGTCGGGGTCGTCCGTGTGCGCGATAAACTCAAGACCCTCGTAGCGCTTGTCGCTCTTTCGTTTGAGTAACTCATCGTTTCGATTGAATCTTTCGAGCTATACCAGCGACTCTTTTACTCGATTAACGTTACTCAATTAGCATCGATCGCTAGTTTCTCCCAATGTTACAATCAACGCAAAAAATCCTGTATCGCGCATACAAAGAAGTAAAAGTAAAACGAGAAAATTGGCTCTGCAACAAAACTTGCCGAGTGAAATTTCTTGGGGGAAATGAGCGTAGTATATTTCTCGTCGACAAAAATGTAAAATAAAAATCTGAGCACTTATACGCGATCGATATCTGCAATTCAAATTTATAGCGTTCTACGAGGGAATTTGTAACGAACAATTTATGTTAAACATGCGTATACCGGACTTCGTACCGAAGAAGTCAGTTACTGTACACTGTTGGCTTATTTTATGCACAGATAACTATGATTAACATTAAAGCGATGTCGGCTGCATTCAGAGGATAGACGCAGCTGGTCACTTGCTACTCGCGGTGAAACAAAAATCGTTACGATTATACGCATGGTGTTGAACGAGCGATAGCTACGCTTCATTAAGGATAAACGACAAAAAGACCTTTTTACGTGTTCCTCGTGAGAGAATGCGGCTGGCTCTCGTGTAATCAATCGTTGCGAATTATACGTGTAATACCGAGCCGGTTAAAACGCATAACTTTCGATCAATGCGAGAACAAGGGATCCTCGGATGGCCTTCCGATGGCGATTTTCAATAAGCGATTGGTGTCTGATCACTTGAATGTAATAGGCTAATTTAAACTTCGACACGTTCATCGAGCCCGATTACATTCAATATGACAGCACACGCGATGAAAAAAAAAAGTAATAGCCCCTTTCTCGCACAATATTCTCCCGAAAAGAATTTTTTAATCGCAAAATACTGTAACAAAGCGCACATTGCGAATCAAATAAATTTAACAATGAACATATAATTCAGTTCGTTTCAAATAGTTTTATACTGTGCTTAAACTCCTTCTTTCTCATTTTGAGACAACGTAAAATCAATCAAACGAGTTTGACAAAATAATCCAGAACTAAGAGCCCGACACGCTGGATTCGCAGTGACGTTTGCAAACTTTTAGAAATAATTCAATGTTGCGTAAGATTATCCGATTCATTTCGACGTACCTTTTCTGCGGCGATAAGTTTGCGTTTCGCGTTTTCCAAGAAGCTATTAATCTAGATTAGACGTTATCTTTTGTGGAAGGCAAATTGTTAAGATGAACAAAGAGCCAAGTCACGGTGAGGCGAGGGAAAAGCTATCCAAGTGACCCGAAACACGCGTAATATCGCAAAGGGTAATGAACACAGTCTCGTACTAATTATGCTCGCGAGGCGCAACCGTGGAATTATATACGGGTGGTTATATAAACCGTTAATTCTTATCCGCGTACACGCACGCGCGCGCATACTTCCGTCTGCCTATTCTTTCGTTGCTTTCGTTTGCTCCGAACACGCGCGCTATTCGCGGCACCGTGAAACCCAAGAGGAGACAAGGGGGCAAAGAAAAGATTATCCCGGCTGTGTGAGGCTTAAAGTCGTTACGGTATCTAATAACGCGGAACGTTTTCGGCCACGTTCGCGAATCCGGTTTTCTATCTCAAATGCGCGAGGTAGGTGTGAATTAAAACGCGCTTCCGCACGCTTACTTTCCCAAAGAAAGAGAGAGAGAGAGCGAATAAAAACGATCATTCGATCCACCTAAACGACGTGGAAGATATTCAATTAGGTTGCACGAAATAGTAATCGTTTCGAGAGATAGATCTGCGTCGAGGAGTCACAAGCGCCAAGACTTGGCAGCATTAACACGGCCGCGGAAATAAAATGTGTTTCGCGAAATTCGCACGCAACCGCGAGTCCCCTCTGCGAACAATGTATAATTATCATTGGGATTATTCGCAGTAAGTAGCTTCGTGCCTCGATGTCCCAGACACGATCCGAGTCTACACAAATAAATCGCGCGCATATTTGCGTACAGTAGCGTGACGTAATGCCGCAAAATCGCACATACTGATATTGGAATTTGTTTATTCTTCTTGTTAGCTCAAGAGAAAGACGTAGCGACACCGCGTCGCGAGGTCGACACGCGAGAAGCGGTTTCACTACGTAACCTAACCTTGTTAAGGACACGTTTGTTTGGTGTGCATTAGCGAGACTCGCTCGTTAATTCAATTCCTTGCAGCCGAAACGGTCTCGTTGACTCGTCAAACCGTATACGTTACGAAGCTCGGTAACATGTATAAAAAAATTCAGACAGAAAGGTTAACGAAAAAAAAATGGTTAATCGATAATTGGATTTCTGATATCCTATATGTTATAAGGGAGAGAAATACGATTGGCATGCAAATTCCCCAAGCCTCCGCCGTCGCGTACAAATAATTCACCTCGCTCGATCGGATGAGATCACTCGACGAACGAAATCACTCCGGCGTTATCACTATTATCACAGCTTACTGTAATCACCACCACCGTGGAGAAGAAACTCCAGATTCCCGGCGTGTGAAGAACCGTCGCACGTAACGGCACGCTATTTTTACGAGAGCACTTCAACGGCCGCACTTTTCCGATATTCCTCCGTCGAGCTGCTCGAAACGGCGCGGCGCGGCGGCTCGCATTATCGTCTCTCGCTGATAAAGAGTTCGGGCGTGATCGCCGATCTTCGCGGGCCCGTAAAGGCCCGGCACGGAGCGCGGAGTGTCGAAAAGTGCCGCAGGCACCGTAGGAAGGAGTAGGAAAAAAACTGCTCGCGGAGCACGGCGTGATGTAGCCTGGAGTGGCACGGTGCACGCACTCGTGACACACGGTGACGCACACGCAAGGCGTCACTAAGATGCGTGCGCGCGCTCCTCTCGTTCGGTTCCGACTCGACTCGGCTCGACTCGGCCCGACTCGGCCCGGCCCGGCTCGGCTCGGTTCGGCTCGGCTCGACTCGGCCCGGCCCGGCTCGGCTCGGTTCTCGCCGCGCCGTTCGGTTGGCGAGAAAACGCGGCACGAAACGAAAAGTGGCTCGAACGAGAGGCGCGCGCAACGACGGCAACCGGACTGCCACGCTCGACGACCGGGGCGACCGGGGCGACCGGCGAAAGCGAGTCCGGCGTTCGTGACTCATGAGCCGATCAGCTAGCCAGCCGGCGCGCGTACGGCCGGCCCGTTCGGACCTCGGAGCGTCCACCATCGTAGGACGAACTCGAAGTGCAAGTGCCGATAACAGTGCCGCTCGCTCCATCGACGACGCCCGACAACTTGTCAGGCTGTCTAATCGTAAATTTTACCGCGACATTTTTATTTTCACGATAACGATATCTCTCTCAGGGGCAAACTGGGAGATATAATGTTAAGGATCTCAAGTAATATGAGCATTTGCGTGGATTATCGTATTTCCTTTTGCTTTAATAACGAATTTTGCAGTATTAATACATTTCAAAGTGTTGCTTAATCTAAAAAATTATATTACATTTTCCATTTGTAGGGACAAAATAGATTCCCGAGCCCTATTTGGTATTTTGCGACCACGTGTACGCTTCGCGATGTCATTATTCCATTTAGCATTCCCTTAGGACACTCGGCATGGAATAAAAATAAATGTATGAAATAATTTAAAATTATATAAATTATTTCCAATTTTCTAAATTTCAACTAACTGATTCTGTATATACCGTTCTAATCGAACATCTGAATGATTATACAGTTTTTACAAATATAGAACTCTAAATTTGATAACGCAAATTTACAGCTGAAGAATAAACCATCTCAAGAGAATCATGTATCCGCTTTGCAGCATCATTCGTAAATCCACATGTGTAAAAAGAAGAGAGAAATGAAAAAACGATCGCACATTTTTGCAGCTAAACACTTTTTTTTAAATATTTCGCACTCTTTCTCTCGCACGTGATTTTTCAGTGAAAACTGATCACCTTACGCGAATCCGATTTTCGCAATCAACTCACAACTAATCGCATCCGCGCAGCACCC
>NW_011967169.1:365643-412713 GCF_000949405.1 Vollenhovia emeryi
GATTCCGAGAAATCGTTTCCAAATATCTGCGCGAAACGTAGTTTGTGAGCAAAGTTACGCGATAACTCTTAAAATGGAAATTGAAAAATTCGCTGGCACGTCATATAGATGAGGATTAGCTTGAGAAGGCTTTATAAAAGTATTGCCCTCGATTATAAAAGGATACATTAAACGGAGATTTGACTTAACAGGCTTTTTTAATTCGTTATTTGAGTATTTCTAACTTGTCGTTTCGGACTGTGCCAAGTTTTAGTAAATTCGTAATTAGTAGTTTAGTTCCCACACTTCCCACTAAAGTTTGACGACGTATATGAGATAGAAAGATATGAATAAAGATATAAAAGAAGATATAAATGATGAACGTGAGAGAAATTAGTGTTAGGCACAGAAACCGTTGGAACGCAAGGAAGTGTGACCACCATTCATTGGCATCGACGAATTTCTTTCAGCTCTCCCGTTACGCTCAGAAAAGTACGAAGAAAGAAGTAACATTTGTCATTTTGGCCTTTTGGACTCTATGATAAACGACTTCTCGGAGTAATATGCAAATACTAGACATAATTTTAAGAGTAATAATTTTATGTAAATTAACTAATAAAATACAAAAGAGTGTGAACTCTTGGGAAAAGAGAGGCGAGTCTTCTGAATCTGTCAAATATATATTTGACGTTTTCCTTCATCGAAGAAATAACATGGAACTTTAAGATTTAAGAGTATGTTCAATGGATGATCTCTAATCGCGAGTATATTTCGTAATTTATATGAAATTGATTTAAAAAATCGGAAAACGATACAAAAATTAGCGCACGTAAATTCGTTTGATGCAATATCGAACATAAAGACGCATACTAGAGCGACAAAGAACCTACATCTGTCCGATAAAAAGTTGCAAACAATGTTGTAATTACCTGCGAGAGTTATCGAACATTTACTGGCGCGAATCCTCGTCGCGAGACAATAAGACAATCGATTAACAACGAGCACTCCAAAGTATAGTGATGGACAGAACGATTGCGATACTTTTTTTAATGAGTTTATCAGGAACACGCATTCAGATTCAGGTTTACGTTCGAAAACATTTTGTCTGAGGAAAATTTTACTTGAGGAATAAGTCAAAAACGTTCAAGATGGTTTCGGAATGGCCGTCGAGTAAAATATTCCTCGCTCTCTAAAAGTCAGTGCATTATCACTGAAAACAGTTACAAGTATAACACTGAATAATTCAGTGCTATTTACAACTGTGAATCAGTAAATTCACTGTTTTCAGTGATAATCCAGCTATTGACTTTTAGAGAGCGGAGAAGATTTTGAAACGCAATCCTGAATCTAATGCACGTTCCTAAACGCACTAAAAAAAGTGTCGCCACCATTTTGTCCATCATGAATTTCGGTCGACGTATCAACCGCGCGCAGCTTTTCCTTCGGGCAGCAGTTTCGCGGACAAATATACGATAAGATTGTAGACAGTCTGGAAACATGATTCGCTGAACTGTTGAAAAGATAGAGAGCGGCGGAAGCGTACGGTTACGAGGATTATCGGTTACTGTTTTTTATTGCCCTTTCCCCCGCGGAGGACCACCCGTGGTATGCACGCTGATTAGCTCCCGGAACGCACTCGACAAAGATTAAACACGTAGAGAGCTAAAGACCTTCATTCTGTTACTTCTTACAGTTCACTTTCCATCGCTACCTCTGTAAAAGCATTGATAAACAGATGCGTTTTGATAGTACAGAGCTGAATGAGTCTATCTATTTTACACGCAGCTTGTAAGTTTCCATTTATTTCGAATACCGCATTCAACTGTGAGAACTGAGCGCGCGTTGGCAAGTAGGAAATTTCAATCAAGTCGCGAGTTCTTACTTCTGCAAGCATTTTTATCGGGGTCACCGTGACTAAGGTCGGAATAATTGGAGCACGAAGCCTGTATTTTTTCAACCGTTGATATCGCATTTAAATAGACGCAGAAAAATCAGTACAATTTTCTCCCGAATAATTATGTATATCCTTCGGCGATGTATTTTAGAGGCATGGCCGTCACACGTCCACGAACAAAACGTACGTACCCGTGTGACCAAGATAAAAAAAAATAAAAGTATAAAAGTGTAAATAAGATAAGAGAAAGAGATAAGATACAAATGGAAGTTTAGATACAGGTATACATTCGTCTATATATCGAACAAGTTGTTCGCACGCGAATTTATTTTTGCTACCGAGTTCTCGATCCCTACAATAATGATTCGCTCGGTGAATTGCAGGCGAAGCGTTAACATCGACGGACCTCTCTCATTTCTGCAATCTCCGGGATCAGTCTATAGAACCGAGGGGAATCTAGTAACTACATGCCACAAGTGGCCAAGCAACCGTGCCGGATAGTATAGACGTAAACTTAATTCTAGACTTGCGGAAATCGTTTACTTGTAAAGCAACCTATAGGATGAATTAAAATAGATATTTTTAATCAACGAACGTGGCTTCTGAACCTATCACACTTTATTCGCTATCATCAGCTTTTTCGATATTTTATAATTTTATCTAGGTATAATCTTTAGGGAGTATCTTAAAAGCAAGATACAAGAGATCGTAAATTACCGAGTCGAGACGAGAATTTCTAAAGTTTTATCTAATTTCTAAAGTTAGATCGTTACGCGGCTGAAAGCTGCGTCAGTAATTAAACTTTCGATAAATGGACTTTTTTTGTCAGCAAGCGGAGCATACGATGATATTGTTTAGAATCAGTCGGCTCTTAAATCATGGGAACAATTATTCCACGATACGACTCGCGATACAAAAGATTGCGTGAGATCTTTGGCCAGTGCTGCCTCCTTTCTGACTTCCGTTTGTGCTCAACATACGGCAAACGAGTTTTACGTCCCGGTGCATCCAAAGGGTTTCACGCGGCGCGATTATCTCCATCTGAGGCCGGGATTCGATTCTGTACCGCTGAGTGAATCACAGAAAAGAGAAAGAGGGGGGCAAGAGAGAAAAGGAAATCTCCATGAGCATTGCTGAGATATACTAAGGATACTCATCAAAAGCTTTTAACAATATAAAATTGTGTAAAAATATACACGTACAAATATTAGAAAACCAAAAATTCAGAACTAAACAAAAAAATATATAAATTTTAATTATACAGTTTAAAGTTGTTAAAATTATTTTTTATATATAAAAAAGTGTAATCATAATTGCCTTATTTTATAATTATAACATTTTTCATGTTATAATAATTCGAAGATTTTTATTTCGGCAAACGAGATTGATCTTTAATAAAAATTTTTATTGATACCGACGGTTTTAAAAAAAAATCGTCGATACTCGTGCTTTTTTATAATGCTAACAGAATGCTAACAGAGACCTTGCTGCTTATTACAGCATTACCGCCTGTCTACAGATGGCAGCACTACATTAAATAATGAATATTGTATATCACCAAAAACATAAATTAAAAATGCATATAGATAATTATACACGTGTTACTTGTTCCGCTATGTAATTATGTTTACATTTATCTTCGGCTTGTGTGTTTACTTGCAGCTTGAAACGATAAATTATATTAATAATTTAATTTAATTTTAATTGGCATGATAAAAGGTACGTTCAATGTAAAACACGCATTTAAAATTATCGAAAATATTCGTGATACAGCAGTACATCAGCAAATTTTCCAGCGTAATGCGAGCGTTTGAGAAATATTTGCAAACAATAGACTTTTGTGTTTTCGAGACCACTAGACGATAAATGAGATACAAAAGAAACGGCGTGGAGCAAACTAAAAGTTTCCCGCGAGATACTTTCTTGTTATTACTTTCTTTATTTCACGCGATGAAAATTATATTCGCACAGATGTTCTCGATAAGTGACTTATTGTGAATTCATCGCGAAAGTTCCCTGCATCACTTAAATTTAACTGAATTACATAAGCGACTGTACATGCATCTGCTTTTTCTCGCCAGAATCTAGTAAACGCGATAGAAAGCGCAAAGGGACATAATCGAATTTATATTCTCGTTATTGTATCTCATTAGCAAGCATCGCGTCGAAGACCTGAAGCTTCGAAAGTGCATTAACCGACAATCTCGAGATTCTCGTGTCAACTTTCGCTTTAGCAAAACTGACTTTTTCAGAAAGAAGAAAAAAGAACGGTGAAAAACGTGGGAATTAATAGATTTTTACCTTTCATCCTCACAAGTACGCGGAGAGAATTTTCTTTTAAAATTTATCGTGAAAATATTGTAATAGCGGAACAATATGGTTCATTTCAAAGAATTTTATGAGAGGTTTTAAAAGTCTTACCATACATTTCACTAGTAATTATACTCACAATTAGTATAAATATTACTAGTAAAATGTATGGTAAACTTTCAAAGTATATAACTGCATTCTAAAAATCGTATATAATTAATAGATTTACCTTTCATTCTCACAAGTACACGGAGAGAATTTTCTTTTAAAGTTTATCATGAAAATATTGTAATCGCGGAACAGTATGGTTCATTTAAAAGAATTTTATGAGAGTTTTTGAGTCTTACCATACATTTCACTAGTAATTATACTCACAATTAGTATGCATGTTACTACTAAAATGTATGGTAAACTTTCAAAATCCTCTCATAAAGTTCTATAAAATGCCATGTTGCCCCACGATCACATGGTTTTCAGGATAAACTGTAAGAAATTTCTCTCCGCGCGCGCGCGCGTGTGTGTATATAATTAAAAATATAGAAACAGAAATATACTAGTAAGATATAGAGTAAAATATCTAAATGCGCAGCTCGAATTCGTTCGATTGTATAACGAAGAGCCGATATCAGTTCGATGAATCATACCAAACATAACGATACTTTACGGATGGAGATTAATATGGGCGTTTCCACGGAAACAACCGATAATTATGGACTCTCTTAGAGACTTTTGCATGTAAATACATAGTCATGAGACAATGGCGAAAGTTGTATCGACTGTGAGCACGCGATTAAATCTACTGAGCCCTTAGAAAGATCTCCCTTTACGCGGGGAGGCTGCGGCGGGTGCTTATGGAACTTATGAATATAACATATGACGGAATATGTTACAACGACCGCATTACACGATGACCTCTTTCGTCGCGTGATCGAGCACAGCTGACTCCGCGAGTATGCGACAAATCGAGAGGTTGATGAGCTCGCAACGACATTTTCGGCACTTGTTTACTTGGCGTAACACACGTGCGATTTTCTATGAAATTTATATGTGTGATCTATGATAAACAAGAATAAAAATAATAACATTCAGTTAGCGTTTCGCTAGTTACCAATTTGTTGTAAAGGAATCTCATTTGAAAATCTTAAAATTAGAACGCTAAGCATATTGCGAGATAAACGATAGATATTAAAATATTTACGAATTCTCAATTTTGATCAAACTATCTAACGGGGACAAAGTGTTCGCGCGCTATTATCGGCTAGTTGGCTACAAAGACCGAAAATAACTTATCGATCGATATCGAGACGAGAACATCTTTGCTACGTGAAAGAAGTCGTCTCCCCAAAGACTCTTCAGATTATCCATCGACTCTTATAGCCGCGTTTATTAGAGACCGACTTCTTGAAGCGAGAAAATTTCACGCGAAGGTGCGGTTTCGCGACCCACGCGCAGAGGATGCAGCTTTCCCACACGTTAGACACGATTAGCGTTGGCATTGTTAATAACGGGCGGCAGAAAAGCCCCGAGAGCGCTAAAAGGATCTCTCGAGCACGTTGCGTGCTACATAGAGCGAACTCATTTCTTTTTTTTCGAACGAGTCCGAAGAGGAGTCACGCACGACGCATTTGCATGCACGTGGCAGCGGTTGCACTGCGCTGCATACGCTCCGACTTGCATACACGTAGATACACGAGTTAGAACCGCGCTAGTTTAATTGAAGAGTTGGGTTCACGCAATAAGAGCGTGAAACTCAAAACTTTCATTATTCAAGAAGACGTATAATCGCCACAACTCATAAATGTATTTATTAAGCTATTCGTTTACAGCTAAACATCAAATCTGACCTATATTCTTGTTAAAACTGCTTATTTTTTAAGCTTTTAAATTCATCTCCTGAAATGCGGTTCAATGATTTATATCGTTACTACGACCAATCTATACTTATGATTTCGATCGAAAAGCTTATTCCAAGCTTTATCCATTGGTAACGTTCAAATTATTTTTTTACTTGCATACTTTCCTTTATATTCTTTATGTTCTTTTCAAATAGACGGAAAATTATAATACCATTGCTTTGTACTAATGTTACGCGTACTATTGTGACAAAATTGGAAAGAGTTACTTCCTCGATCTCCATATCACAATCTCGAAATATAAATTTAAATGTGAAGCGTTTTTACAATGAATTCGAGAATTGGTTGCCAGCTTGGAGAAGCTATTTTCTTCACAACTGGTCGACACGCGAGTTCTCCTCCTTGTCACTAGTGTCCTTCGATACTGAGGCCTCACCCTTGATTTCTTCGCATCATGTATTTCTGCCGAAGCAGACTAAATTTATCACTCGAAGTGCTACAACGTGCCACAATTACCAATTTCCAAACAATTGATCGCTTATAAGAAAACGGCAAATAATACTACATGGGCGAAGATAAAAATTCTTACTTGGAGAAATACACGAATATTATTAGAGACCCAATTATTCTCGTTGCAGCCGCGGTCTCAGGCTCAATGACTATTCGACATGACTAATTGTCACCGCATCACCAACCAACAATTATCCGTCGATGCGAACAGCTGCAACGTAAATGACGTAATGAACGTCGGGATCGAACATTTAACTAATAAGCGCGATGTTAATTGTTTCCGGGTTATCAGCCAAATTAAGGATGGCATGGCGCTTCTAAATAATCATTTAGTACACGCTATTTTTGCGCATTTAATGCGCACTAAAGACAAAAATTCAGTCCGCAATGATATATACTGTGGTGAAAAAGCTGACGAAACATGTACGTGAGTGCATGTTGGTATTGAAAAGAAATATGATGCTATCTTTATTTTGCGCGCAGTCTTTTTTAAGAACGTCCTGGTTTCAAGATCTCCCAAGCTTTTCCAACGTCTCCGCTTTAAACAGAATGGCGAATGATGTGGTGTTTTAGAAGCTTGAAAATCGAATTGTATTTCTCACAGACACGCTAATAAAACAACGACATTTCCACTGGTTTGTTTAATTATACCGTTGATAATGTAATCGAATATTGCGAGCACTGTGTACCGTATTAGAGTGAAATTATTTATTTGATAGCGCGCTGATCAGTCGCATTTGTTTGAAAGGGCTTAAGGAAGCCTAAAAAGGAAACAGCTCGCTAAACACTTGTGTATGCATTCACATATTTTCCTCACACGTCGGGATTAATTATGCAGACACATCGTAGCGCATAATCGGCGTCGGCGAATAAAAAAAATTTCCATTCAGACATCGCCTCAGCAGCTGCTTAACGATGTATCGCGCAATGCGTTTGCTACGCAAATATCGAGATGCTTTTATCTGCATTTATGGCTTTACAAAACCCGCGTGACGACACGTGGCGAAAGCTACGGATGCTGAACCAAGAATAGTTTGCAGCTTTACGAAATTGGACGCTCTCGTTATCGAAGTTTCATCTCAAAATTCATTGGTCAAACGAACGAAAACCGGTCTATTGACGGCAAATTCAATGCAACTTAAGACATAACATAATGATCATGACGCACATATATAATATAAAAATGGTAATACACGTAACTAAAAATTTTCAATATTGAAAGAAGACTAAGAGCAGGAAATTAATCCCGATGACTTAATCTATCATCTGGAACTTAATTTTTATTATTTTTAATTGATGGTATTTTAATCAAACCATTAATAACTATATTAATGACAACAAGACTACGAATAACGAAGGAAAATCTCTCACGTGAGAAATCGGCCTATTCGTAGGAAACAAATTTGACAATGTCACCATAACCGATTACCGTAATCAATCGATCGTTGAGGGATTCCGCAAGAATTTATTCCGCACCGATACCCCCCACGTTTGCTCGTGTCTGTGCGATAAATCTTGCTATTTATTGCGCAAATAGGCCCGCATCGAAAAAGCCGTGCGAAGTCCATTCGGGTCAAATTTTGGAAGAGGTAAGACTCGCGCACGCGTCAGCGTATGCGGCAATGACGGATTTATCGATCGTAAATGCGAATCAACCGTTCACACGTTACGAGAAGGTCACGCGTGTACCAATTTCAACCTATTTTCGACAACGCGGGAGTTTGTTACGCCGAATATAGATCGAACGTGTTACACATTATTTCACCTCGGCACGTCGTGATCGACGAATGATTTTTCACTGAGCATTTCTCACCCAGGAATAAATAAAATTTTCACTACTCCAAGCATTCCAGCATGGAAATTTTATTCAAGCTATTCAACTTATCGCAATTTTCTGTTTCTTTGCATAAGAATTATGTAAAATTGTTGCAACGCGATGTAGCAATAGTAGTATTATATGTTAAGAATAAACCAATTCTATGCTATTCTTCTATTCTAAGAAGTTATATATCTTAAGAATTCTACATACGCAACTGTCGTTTTTTTTTCACTTGGAATCGGAGAACACGATCCGAGGGCTCAATTCTAGAATTCATTCGAAAGAGAAAATTCTGCTCTCTCAGAAAAGTTAAAAGTCGATTGGTTAAAAACCATGCAAATAGCCAATCAACTTGCAACTTTTCTGTAAAAGCAGAATTTTCTCTTTCGAGTGAATTCAAGAATCGAGTCTCAAATGTACTCCGCTAAAAGAGCGCAGCTTTGCAATTTAATGTTCTTAATGCTGCACTCGCAATGCGACAGAAATTATAGACATTTTGCAGGATGAGATTTTGTAGAAATGGTTTATTTTAACATTCTGAAGTGTCAAAAATCATTAGAATTATAATTCATAAAAATTTTCCTCTCAAGAATATATTCCTGTCTCTGCAGAGATCTATGAACAATGGAAAAAATGTTTGTTTAACAAACACAGCTGTTTCTAAGAGAAGTGAATCCATACATCGTATAGCATATTCGTAATTTTAACAATGGAAATACTAATCTTTCGCATAAGCTTAAAAAGAATTCAATAAGAAAAAAACATGCCGTCGTAACTGATATACAAGTGCATTGTAAATGTGTCATGTGTCAAATGAAAATGTTGCAAAATCTTTAAACAGGCACTTTCTTATCGCCTAGCACACGTGCACGTACAACAAATAGAATGCATTTCTCTCGTTTCACGTGTTTTAAGATAATAAAACGACGATTATTCAACGTGTGTGTGAACTTTGTGTAAATACATTTAGAACTGCTCGAGAACTCTTTTAGAATAACTGAAACTGTTTAGAACTGATCTCATCTTCATCTTCCCATAAAGATAATTAAAAAAAAATTATTTTCAAATTAAAAACATTTATCGCTAGAAATTGCATAGAACCATAAATCTTTTAAAATTTAGCAAGATTAATGAATACTAAGAGACCTGTCCCTGGAACAAAGCGAGACGCTGGCATCTCGGTTTGATCTGAGGAATTTTTGCCTCAGAAGTATAAAAAGCCAGAACTTTTAATGCTTTATAAATTTTCATAAAATGATATGCCAGCGTTATACACACGACCATTTAACATTAAATTCCAATGAAACAATTAGTAAAATCCTAAACTTATCGGTATCAAATTTAACTTCGTTTCTTTTTACAGTCTTCATTATTCTCTTAAAAAATCGAAATAGCTGCCCTCGCTTTTGGAATTGATTTTTCTCTTTAATAAATATTTTGGAAATTTGAATATTGCTATTAGCTAAAGAAAATTAATATGAAAATATCGAATTATACCGCGAGAATCGTTTCGTATCAATTCGATATTGTTATGAGTAATAGTATAACATGTCGCTAAATATTTGACATATTGTCCCATTAATAAAAGTCCAATGCATTCCATATCTATCAATGTTCTGATAATATAAATCAATTTTTTTTAAGTTACAATCCTTTTGCACGAATCGAATCGTCCTGCTATCATGTACCGTGTCTTTCGGTTTAAATCTCTAGTATTTGTGCCATTTATGGAGCTTTTTCCACGTGACAGCTATAACAGTCAAGATAATGAATTGTCATCAAACCGTCGCAATCGTAGGAAAATTTTTGAATCGCCGACAAGCGACATATTCATTCTTTTTACAGAAAAAGTTGCAATCGGAAAATCACATCGATCAAAAGCCATGGAAGCTTTGTGAAAACATCACTTCGCCTTTTTATATTTTTATATACTCGCTCTATTTTTTTCGCTTTGCGTTTTATTATTGATACCGTTTGTGAGATGAAGGCTATTCTTGGCGCTCGCGAGTTATTTTTTGCAGACATTTTTCGCAACGCTAAGATAAGAGAAGCAGTAAATTGTCAGAACAGCTGACACGAGATTGAGCAATATAGAAGAGCATTAAGAATAGGAGTAGATACATTGAATTAAAATTGGAAAATTACACTAATTAAAACTCTGTTAAGCAAGTGGCAAATTTGCACTTTACACAGGGATGATTAACGTTATCATCGCATTTACGAAATACTTTACGGCAAAAATCTTATATCTCGTTATACGCTTCATGTTTTTGCTGTTATTATCAATATACATGTATATGCACAAAATATTTATAAATCATTATCAACATTTACTGTATGTGAGTCTCGACTTTTAACAATTACGCAAGCGAATTATTTTCAATACGTCATTTGTGGAGTTGATTAAGTAAATTAATGCATCTTCAAGTTGCACACTAAGATTTATAAAAACATATTTTTGATACCATCTATAATATACACACAAAGTTGCAAATTAAGAAAAGAAAATTTTATTTTGTACAAAGTAGTCGGAAATTTATAAGATTTCACTTACGAGATTTATTGTCTCACGAACTGACAGATTAAGTATTTTGCTTATCACAAATGCGGATAAATTCGCGTTACGTAATGTACCTTGTCTTAACAGCTTTGGATGTAAAACCAGATGCGGCCGTTTCTTAAAATTTGCAATCCGTTCTGACGTAATAAGAAATTTCGATCGATTAATCATCCCACTCGTATGTCACGCGCACAAGTAAACATTAACGGGCGTGGTATTTTCCATTGCACGAGGAAAGTGTACGCTCATGGTACGATAAGACAATTACGATTAAAGTATTTCATAAAAACAATAAGAAATTAACAACAATGTACACATGCATTACAAGAATGTTTCCTTTGCATCGAAACATTATTAATATACAAATAAACATAATAAATAATGTAAATGTAGAGTATTGCATCCCTAATAAATACTTATCCAATTATATAATCTTTTAACAGAAAATATCTCCGTACTCGATAATTCCGGGATCAAATATTTGCGGTTATGCTCGTGTTTCCTATTTTTTGTGCATTTGGAAACCAGAAACTTGCAACCATTAACGATATTACGAATATTATTTTGAAAAGCTTTCCACTGAAATTCTTCGTTACAAAACATGCGGAAGGCAGGTGATAAATGGTGATTTCATAGAAATGAATACTCGTAACGTATTGTCGTAGTGTTACGCGCTCATTAAAGTCTAATCTCTGGAGCAAATAGAGCGATTTAAGTTATGACTGTCACGTGTAAATCTACAATGCCGTTATGTGCAAAAAGAATAGGTCTTTTCTCAACTTTGTGATCGACGCGGGTGCCAGCGCAATGAGAAAGCATGAAAGTTCGTCACATGATGTGTAAAGTCAATAAGTACACCCACGATCGATACACGCAAGTTATTTTTACGACGACCGCCTCATTTTATTAGATCGATAACCTTCAATGACTGACATTATTATTAGAGGCCTTAGGGAATACGATCTAAAAATAATTCGCGGCGTTCAAATTTGTACTCCGCATTTTTGCAGATCGGAAGCGGCGAGCCGTCGTCTGAAATCAAGTTCCCGCATAAGCTTGAAATCAAATAACTTCAGAAGATTACTTGATCATGTCTGGCAAATTTTTATGTTTAAACTCACAACGTTTCGACCATGGTTTGTGGTCCTTTTCAAGTGATCTAACAAAGAAATTATAAGCAGTTTTAATAAAGAGTTGACACATAAGTGAGCTAACAAAAAAAAGTAAGTTACATAAATTAAATATAAATATAGATTGAAAAATAAAATGAGATTGGCGACATTAATGTAGAAAAGATTTACAAAGACGAGAGATAATTATTGTGGCTAATGCGAGAGTATATATAGCATATTAATATTAAATACGTGGAAGAAACATTTTTTTATTAATAAAATGAGGCCAATGTGAGCCACGCGTGGAGATTGAAGTCCAATCTTTTTCGATGTCAAAGACGTTTAATATTCTAAATTTACATACGTTTCGATCCCATTCGGATCATCTTCAGTGTAAAAAACCTGTACAATAGTTGAATAAGTGAATTATAATTCGGTAATAGACATAAATTTTTAAATTTTGCCCTTTGATTTTGATAACGTTTTTTTTTATTTCATCTTTTGTTATTATTGGTTAGATAGGAATGTTTCTCCCTTACCACATATAATTAATTTAAAATAATTGCCGTTATCGTCTTGATGATTGTTACGTTTTTACTGAACAACTGAATATTCTAAATAACTCGCAACGTATCTGTACGCACATGGGGTATGTGCTGGGGGAGCTTGAATTGTTTGATAGGTGCGGCCTTGATGAAACTCCCATCCAATGTTCGTACGAATCCGACTCAGGCGTACGATCTCTCAACTATCACGGAAGTGAATCGTTTGAATACTCTCTGACTCGTCGCGTCGTCCGCAAGAGTTGATTTTGAATGACGCAACATACACAAGCATCGCGTACGCGCGAGAAATTTGCCACGGAGAAATGCAAGTCCTTCGTAACATACGACAATTGCGGAGAATTGATTGTTTCGTAATTATAATTTTCCCTGTACAATATTGAAAGTCCGTTTAACCAAATGTAACTTAGGGGAGTCATGTTTACCAATTTTTTACTATTAAGATAAAACAAATTTTATAGGATTATATACGTAACTCCTAAAGATGATATACAAGATGTCTGATAATGTTTTTAACATTTTACGTTTGTGTAATGTTTTCACATTATACTTTAAAATAGCGAGCATACTGTACGGTATGAGCTACAATCATCTTTTGTTTATCGCTTTATGAATAAATCGCTATGCAAATTTAATAGCTAGGGCTGAAAAGGGTATCTCTGATCCTATAATAAAACGACGACTTGCAACTTTGCGAGAATCTTCCCAACTCATCGCAAAAGTCGTTTTCTTATTCATAGACTCAAACGCCTGCGTTTGATGAGTTCCCCACGAGAGCCGATCGATTTCAGTGAAGCTTGTTTTTACACTCAAACGTCGATAAATTATCGCGAGTAACGTGCAAAGGCAAAAATAGCAAGCAGTTAAAAATATCGAAAGTATCTGAAGCGCGCTTGTTTGCAAATACGCCGCGTACTTTGCACGAACGGTAGATACCTGGTTCGTACAAATTGATACAATTTAATGCACACTGGTCATTTTATCTCTGTCAATGTAAAAATATTTCGCGGATCCTAAGTAAAGGCGACATCGGTGTCTCGCCGCGCTATCGTTCATTCACAATCTAATGGAAAACAACAGACGTCCGTTTTGCCACGACGGAACTTTATTTCGATCTTTTCAGAAGCAGAGGACGCGTTAAATGTGCAACATGCGAGTCACGTCTCCCTCGATACTGTTCGAAATGAAAGGAAAACACGAGTTGGCTGGCTGATAGCGAGCACCCCGTATTTTCTGCATTCTGAAAATAGCGGGGTCTCGACGCGCCACGTACCTACAGGAAGCTGAGCGTAGGGTCTCTACGCCGGTTTAACTCGCACGAGATTACAATGGGTAAGTATGGGGTGTACAAACGCGTAAACAACACAATAGAGATGGAAGGGAAAATTCGTCTCTAAGGTAAAATCGGAGCATAAAATACTAAAAATGATGCAATTCTTTCTTTCTCTCGCAAGCAGTAAAATTATCGAAATGATCAAAATTATTATTAAGATACCTTATCCTAATGACAAGAAACACGGTGGGATAATTGCATTTCTCGTTTTAGTGAAACCCAAAATATTCAAGTGCAAACTTGGCACTCTAAAGGAAAAAAGTCTAGCAAATCACACACTAGAAGAATGAGAAATGGAAGTTTGCAAATTTCCTAGCAACCACTGTGGACCGTATTAAGAAAATTCGAACCTTGACTGACGCTTGTCTTGACAAATAAGCCAGTCAGGTGCAAACTGCGGGTTTCGCCTTCGCAACCACGCCAATATGGACTCGTGCACCTGTGCAGGCTGCGAAGGTGCGTTGCAGCTTGCGTACATGATACACGTATACTGCTATATTCGTGTTGCATGAACACACACACATACGCACACAAGCAGCGACGGTGAAAGGAAACCAGCAGCGAAAACGCAACGTTACACGGTTGACAGGCGCGCAGCTCGGCTCGATTACTTCTCGCGGGTTTTTCTTCGTTCGTCCGTCGCGAAGGCGGAGAGACTTGTAGCTTTCGTAATATTGGAAAGTACTCGGCACATTGTCCCTTGAGTCTGAGATACGATAATAATAATGCGAGGTTTCCGGTGCACTCGCCACAACATCAGCGCCTTGCGAGGACCCGCGAAGAATGTAGTTCTGCAGACGAGAAACCATTCGTGTTCGAGAATGACAAAAGAGAAAATTCTATTCTGTGAATATTAAGATTTATGTTTTTATGAAATATACGAGAAACGATCGATAAAAAAAACAGTTACTTTTCTTTCGTTTGTGTGTAATTCGAGTAGTATCGTTTCATATAAATTTTTCAAGTTAAAATTAACATTTTTTTTATTGTCATAGTTTAGAACTTTCCGAAATATTTGTAGATTTTAATCGTTATCATTGCCTTTGCATGCCATGTATAGCATACTATCACGAATTAAAGATTCGAAAATCAATTGGGTTAATTCCGTTTGTCGAATGAGTTTTATAAAATCAACTGTGCAGTTGTGACTGGATCTCGCATTACTTTACTCTTACAGGAAATGTTTCACAAAACGACTTCGGAGAAACTCTGACTTTCCTCTGAACGAATACATATTCGAGGAAAGGATAAGTTATACGAGATAACGTAATTAAGACTTTAAATATCGACCGAGATAACTGTCAGAAAAAGTGTACACAAACGGCAAGGTATATAGAAAAGTACAAAATAATAATTGACAAAAAAAGAGAAGAGCAACAAGTCTTATTTCCCATTACTTGAATCTATATTCACTTTCGAGATTCATGTATTGACTGAATATTTTATAAATTCAACTTCATATTTCGTTTAAATTTAAAATCTTGCAAAATGTAATCTGCGTGTGTACATGATTGTTTTTCTCATTTATGTAAATCAATGTAATTAACTAATAATGTTCAACTCTATCGAATTAAAATTGTGCGTAGAATATGCACCGTTTTGTAAGAAATAAATCCACAAGTTAACGGCCAGGTCTTGTATGGTATACTATAAACCCACGAAATTATTCGCTTCCTAGAATCGAGCAAGTTTCCGAGAGAACTTTATGATCTCGCTCTCGTGATTGACATGTATCGTATATTATACGTTTAATAACGGTTTCCACGAAATGAATTCATTTATTTCGTCACGTTTTTTTATTCGCGCGATATGAAAAGTAATTTTTTGCAACGTAACCATAAATAATAGGAATAATCAGAGGAAATTCGTTGAGATAAGAAAATTGATAGAGTGTAACTATATGGAACAAAATCTCCATTAGTAGTATCATCTCGTAAAGTTGCTCGTAACAATGAAGTATCTATGATGTAGTCTTTGCGAAAAACGAGAAGCCCAGCGCTTTCTCAAGCAAGTATTATCGATCATTCTCTACTCTTAATTACCAGACTCAATGGTCGATTAAACTTGACATAGACCCTGCGTATTTCATTCTCCGTGCGGCGAATTCCGCGCACCTGCCGCAAATAAACGACCGATATCATCGCCACTTTTATCCGACTTCTTCGTACAAGCACAGAGATTTGTTTTTTCTTTTAGTCGCTATTATCCGCAGATGGCAAACTGGTTCTAGCGGATTGCACGCATTTCGCAAAAAGGTACGGTAAAAGACAATATATATCTATATCGATCAGTTTGTTAACTGTTATGATCGTATCAAATAAACTTTTTACTAAATTCCTGTGATTACTGTGCAGTTCTAGGAGCTGCGTCTTCGTGTCGCTACAACTCGGCGCAATTATAACGACAGGGAATTATCGTCACTTGAAAAAGTGTCGAAGCGCGAATTGAGGGAAAAACGACAGATTTCTATAAGTGACACATCGACGCACACATGCTACTTAACGAGACATGGCGGAACTCTTGCCTAACTTTTCAGCTTAAAGCTAGCGGTCTAGTAGGTCTGTTGGAAAAACGCAACAGAGAAAGGTTGATAGTTCTCAATACTGTTCTTACCTGGAGCCTTACGCGCGCCCTGGAGTAGCGTTTAAAATTGGCGTTCGAAGGGGGTGGTACGTGGGTAGGGTGGACGTAGTCGTTCTTGGATACGCGCGAAGTCAGCGGCACGATGGGATGGCCGTTGGCGACGGTGGAAGTCATCGTCGAGGCGTTGGTCGAAGGTGCGTCTCGATGGCTCTTGGTGCGCCGCAACAATCGGCGCACCGTGTTTTTCACCGTCGCGGCGATGTGCGTCCCGCCGCCGCCGCCTCCTCCACGTTCGCCACCGTCGCCTCCCTCGTGGTGACGATGATGATGGTGATGCTGATTCATCGTCTTGTTGTAATCCACCACTTTTTTGACTCGCGTCGACGTGGGCACGGGTGCCACCTTGTGGCCACCCGTTTCCGTCACGTACATCGTGTCCACGTGCGGAGCAATCCTGCCGGATTTCTTGCCGTACGGCCGCTGAACGATGACGACGAACGGCCTCTTCCACCGCTTCCACCGGTCTCTGATCGACCAGAGCGCGTTCCCTTCTGTCGTGAAATGGAACGCCCTGCCGCGAACAGGCTTCACCGTTCGATATTGCGCACCGGAATTCCGAGATGCGACTTGACGATAAAGAACACGATCTTCTTCCGCGAGAAGAAATTTCTCTTCTCTACGTACGTTGAACCGAGAATGTATTAGTCTGCGAAAGAGGTTGTACGCTAATACATAGCTCTGTTAAGTTCCTTACACAATTTTTTGGAAATTTATATCCTTTGCTTTCGCTCAAGAAGGCAATTTTTTCCCCCTCTCCAATACTCCTTTTACTCTTGTAATTTCACTCCTAATGATGTAACATTCGCCGTAATATCTTTCGGCTTACGACTCTGTTTTGCTCTCGTCGTAACCGTTCCGTTACTCTTCGGCTTACCGCTGCGCGTAATACGGCTTCAAGACGCCTTCTCGGAAAGCTAAAATCGTATTGTGAATCAGAACGCGTTTCGATCGCCAAGTTTTAAGTATCTTTGTTACCACGGCGAGAGAAAGTTGGTTCGATCTTTCGTTCCTTTCACGACTCCTCTCTGCTTCCCCCGTAACACTTACTACGAGATCGGTACCTCTTGTTCTCTAAGCGACAGAATATCGAGCGCAGCTGCAGACCGTCCGGTAATTTTATGCGCTCGAATCGCTTCTATGAAGCGCACAAAATCCGCGCATCCGAAAGGAGAAAGCGATATAATTCGCGTCTAACGAGTCACTGAACAATCAATTAAAATTTATTTGTCCATCTCCGTCTTCTTCTTCCGGCGATTTTTCAAGAAATTCACCAGTCACTTTTCTTTACAATATACGATTCTTCGTCGATGCGTCCTTATAATTCTTGGTGCGCAGCTCCCAACGGTTCGTTCAACTCATTTGCCGTGGCAAATCACCCGGAGTTGCGCGTTGAACCAAACTTTCCGACAATTTAACCGTGGCGTGGCAGAGCAAAGTTGCAGCTCGTTAAATTGCGACCTTGCGGATTGCAGAGGTAGCGCGCGTTATATCAACACTTTCAAAATCAGTTTATAATTCAGCAGCGATCGCCCAACAACTCCTCTCGCCTACCTCGCGAGCTTCGTCGTATTTTTGTCCAATTTCAACCGTCACTTCTCTCGACCTTCACACTGTGCTATCTATGGAATGAGTCAAGGAGTTTAACGAAATTCCGAGTTCCGCGTTACCTCGGCGATTGCGATTCGACATTCGTGACACTTTGAGCAAATCGATCTTGCCTCGAATGTCGTAACGCAAACGAGCGACAGGAGAGACTATTTCGATTGACGATAATGCGGTAACAATCACGACTACGACGAAACGTTACGCGGTTTCCTCCTTCAATCGCGACGCGGAGCGGCAGTAATTAATTAGATTTGCGCGCGGTGCCTTTCCATTGGTGCTGCTTCGACGAACGTCACGCCACTTGTTTGCGCGAATTCGGTCCGACGATGGGTTCTTCGCGAACGGTGTGTTGCTCGCAGGTGTTACCGCCGAGGTTGACGTCCCCGGCAGGTGGATGACGTGAATTTCTTTATCGCGATCCGCAAACATTTAAACGGTTTACTGCAGCGAACGTCACGTGCGATTTAATTCAGGAGCAATTAGGAAGCTTCTGCGAACGAAATCCAAATTTTCTTCGTACCAAAAGTCGATTGGTAGAAATTAAATGATCGAAACATGTCTCTTGTGATGATTGATGCTACGATGCTGAGGAAGAAATTGCGGAAAGAAATCTATATTACGAGAGTGAGAGAGAGAGAGAGAATTTCTTTCTGAGACTAGGACTGATCATCTAAAAATAAGACATTTCTATGATTTTAGATATTTCAACGAAAATAGATTTTAACTCGGATTTGAATATGCCAAACTGAATTGATGTTACGGGCATTCCAACAGCTGTTCACTATTCAGACGCATTCCGTTGCTCGGACAAAATTGGAAGATACGCGCACTATCTAGCGAATGGTAAACGCACCTAGCTCGTCACGTTTATCGATCCCATTCCCTAACGCCGAGGCTTAAAAATTCCCCGCGTACAGAATGGATGAGATACACTACGGTGCGGATGCAATTAACCGGGGGTCACTGCACCCGATGAATCTTCCGGGAAAAGCGCGACTCGCACTACTGAGGCCACGTGTGTATCCAAATCTATTCGAACGAGGTCGTCTTTTCAAGCCGTGAATTGTTAGTTTGTCTCGCATGGAAATCCAATCGCGAGTATATTACATTAATACACAAACCCGTCGTTAGATCTTTATTAGTGTAGTAAAATATCTCTATACTTGTCTATAAATTCATTTTCAAGCAAGTTCCTTAAAGTTTACTGTGAAGCACTGTGTGAAAAATATTAATGTTTATTCGAAATGACAATTCTTACGAAACGTGCTGAAAATAATGTCGTTTGAGATAGGAATCGATGTTATTGCCGCGGGATTAACGTAATGCAATGAACGCGGTTAGCGAATCCGTTAGAGTCGGAGCATACGGTATTTCTATAATCGGAATAATTAATGCACTTTACTCCGTCTGCGGGCGTGATAACGCGCGTTATATTTCTACGAGACATGCGAAGGGAAACTCTCTAAACATACAGACTGAATCGAAAACCTACTTTCAGCATACGCCCTAATTAGAGTTTTAAAGCGAATTTAGTCTCGGTGAAAACCATCTTGCTTACGAACGTGAAAAGTATTATAGAATTAATGGAATTCACATAATTTGGATCATTAAATTTTATCGCACGTCGTTACGAGTAATCGCGTGAAAAATATGAAGTGAATAAGGATCCTCGAGTTGATTATTAGGAAACAGAGTACATTTTCCCGAGGGGAAGATAAAAGATATCCAGGATTTTACATTTGCCGAAAATTAATTTAGCTCTTTCAATAGATGCCCCGCGACATGTCTTAATGGTGGAACAATCCTTCGCGTAACATCTCAAGGCCCAGTTTTGCATTCTGTGGTTAACCAGAGATTAGTCGACTCTCAACCTTTTCTATATTATTATCCAAGAAGAGAACGAGAGTCGACTAAAACCTCTGGTTAACGGATAAGCAGAAAATGAAAAACCGAGGCTAAATAAAACATTGTAAATGAATTCTGATTCAAAGTGAGAATGCAAGTAATGCAGTAGACGCAACGTGATCTCATTATTATTTCCGGCACGCCCGTGAATGTCCGAAGGTTACGCACTCGCTCTCCATTCGTAACGCACTGGCTAGATACAGAATGAACGACGTAGATATTACGGTTATCGAAATGATTTAATGCACTAGCGCGGCAATATCGTTGTTACGTTAAGCTGTGCCGAAGCGAACTGAATCTGCTGACGAGCGCTCGCCCGAGAAATTGCGAGAGAAAATCACGGAGACTAATATTCATGGATTCGCTCTGTTCGCAATATCGTTAAAACGTTCTGGCGATCATCGATCTCGTTCGCCACGGTCGTTCTTCTATCAGGCATCGAGGCATCTAATCGAAAATTATGTAACCTCGCGTGATCAGCAGAAAGCCACTTTGCGAAGGAGAAAGAGAGAGAGAGAAAATTACACGAAGCTCTTCAATAACGTTAGTTCATTCGGGTCTTCAATGGCCATTATCTCAAAAAGAAAAGAGGAGCGCATCTCTTTAAATCCAATTCAATTCAATTAATCACCTGCGATCGACTGTAATCAAGCGCAAAATGATACTTGATGTAAAAGCTCACAAGGTCAAAATGGAATATACGTTGGAAAGTTCTTTAAAGCTATCATTCTGTGGACGTATGTCCAATGAAAAATATATGGTCGCAACAAATTATTAAAGGTTAGGTCTTTAAATTATAGAAAATTTCACGCGTGTTTTAGATAACAGAACACTCCATCCGTCGATAGCGCGGATAGGAGAGAATTACAACGGATATCCGGTCGTGTGATGAATAACGAACGGCGGGCTTCTCCTTCGGGTGTAGTCGTAAGAGGTCGACATTCCTAAGCGCGCAGCATGAATCATCCATCATGATGGAAAGACACGGCAAAACCAATAATTTTCACGTAAACACGGACGAGGGACGGGTTCTCTAGACGTTCGAATCAGAAATGGCGAATGCAACACGCGATTCGTTCCATAGCCGCGAGTTGCTAAGCAGTTACCGATAAGTTAACGACGTTGCCATTTTGTCACTCTACTTTACTCTCCTGTGATATAATTCTACAAATATGAATTTAACTAAACCCGTGGGAATAACATATTTTATTGCTGACTCTCCTTATAGGCTTAAATCGTGAAAACAAACGGAGCTGGGGGTTTTTCGAAAACGTATAGCGTATCAGAAATTCCCTTCATTTGTATGTGCTCGACACGACGACGCTCAAGGAAGGAAGGTGGTTTCTCGCTGGCGCGAGAAGAAATTACAACGCGTCCTCGCGGATGTTCCACGCGACGTCGCAAAGGACGGCATCGACGTATGTGTGTGCGTATGCACGTGCGTGTGAGCGGGTCTCCTTGAGCTCGGTAGTGCATATCTCCGTTGTACGATGCACTCTCTTTCGCTGCCTACGCGGCTTGGCAGGGCGAGGCAAAGGCGAATTCCGCGATATTCTTTTTCTCTTTCGTGCAAAGCGCGGAAGAACTCGCATTTGCGATCCATCGAGCAAGCGGATGTGCTTTGACAGTGTGGGTGACCGAATAACGACGAGAAGACAAATACCAAGACTTTTTTCACTACTTCTTGATATCGCGCACTGAGATGGAGATAGCGATTTATATATAATTTCTTGCAAAAAAAATACATGTTCTCGCAAACTCGGCGAATATTTCTAGCGAGGCAAATGTAAGACGTAGAAAAATAGATAAAATAGACACACGAGATAAAGAAATAGACTAGGCGTGCCATTACTGTTATTAGAGGCATCTGTTCTTTCAAGAGTTGCAACGGCTCGCATTCACTACCGCTAGCAGCTGATAGAATTGCGTGTTGACGCAATGGGCGTGTTGAGTCGACCGCGAAACATCACACCGTCACCACCCACTGTATAATAGTCTTGTGCACTCGTGTAGACCGCGTCAAACATCAATGCGAAATACAAGTTACATTGAAATCGATAAATCGAGATTGGACCGCGTATATGCAGACGAAAAAAAATTTGATAAAATTTGATATGTTGATCAAGCGTGCGTTATTATGTCCATCTGTACTACGAAAAGTTGGCAGCCATACGAGCCTAATCTACCACTCTAGAAGAAATTATCGTCCGTCTTTTATCCATTTTTCATGCTTCAATAATTTTATGTACTTTTTAGACAAATTAATAACAAGCTTCAACAATTGAACACAATTATTACCGATTCATATATTTTTATTGGCTCCAAACTCTGGTCGCGTATATTTTAACGTCATCTTCAAACGAAGTCTCGAACGATAAACGGTATTCGCAGCACGCACTTCTCGAAAAAAAAAAAAACCGGCCGTGAGTCATTCGAGATCGGAGTGATCACAAGATTGCGTTTTATGCGGTCATCGGAGAATCGCAGTGCCATGACTTCCTAATGTTATTAACGTAAACGAGTTAACGCTATTCTCGGATGTAGACGCGGAGAAGCCGGAAAAGTACAGTGGCACAAATTGTGTAAACCTTTAGAATTCCAGAGAAACGGCATGAACGATACTCCGTTGTGTGTGAGATACATTACTATAACGCGTATATACACCGAGACAATTTTTTCTTAAAATTTATCCTCAAAATCACGTAATTCAAAAATTGTATGAAAATGTTTTGAAACCCTACATTTTACTAGTAGAATGTATAGTAAAATTTAAAAAAACTCTCGTACAGTTGTTCAAAATGCCACGTTGTCCCACGATTACATGATTTTCAGGGTGAATTTGAAGAGAAAATCTCGCCGCGCACATGGCGTACAATTTAAGTGTTCCAACTTTGAAATATTAAACGAAAAATTCTACAAGTGGTAGTTTTAATCTCGAGATGCGAGCAGTAATCGCAATCACGGATTTAAAAAGAAATTGCCACGGAATAACAATGTAATTTCATGCCATAATTATCGCGAGGGTATCAGCTATAATAAGACATTAGCCGTTTGCAGAGAAATAGGCTGCGTTGATAGGCGACTTAGCGAGTTAATGAAGCTAAGCGGCGGCGCACATAAAAGCGTCCCGATCGCCGGATAGATCGATCGATAGATCTCTTTAGTCACCCACCTAGTACGTGCAGCAACGTCGCGATAACGTTCCTCGAATGTACCTGTTGCACCCTCGAGGAGCAAATTAAAAAACATCGCGTCGTCGCACAACGCATCGTCTATGCGTGTCACGCGCCTCGAGGAATCGGCGTTGCTGCGCTCTTACGACATTCTGCTTAAATTGGTAAAACTGCAAGTCAGAGTGCCAGCTAGAAATGTAAATCGGCAAACCGGTCGCGAGAGAGGACATTGCTTTTTTTTTTGGCAATCGAACACCCGCATCCGCGCGAGAGCGGATCGATACTATCGCAGAGGGCCAGTCGATTGTCTTCGGCAGACGTGCGCGAGAAGCCCTAGGGGTATTTCCAAATAGGAGAGTACGTCATAGAAATACAAGAAACGAACAGTTACATTAGCTTGACGAGACCTTTCGTTTGGTACCTACTTTGTGACCAAAATCGAATGCGAATAAAATGGAGCCGATCTTGTCCCAACTCTTTTTCTTGGATTATTCACCGAAGCAAAACTGTTGTTTGAAATTGGCGTTTTTGAAAAATATTGATTTTTCACGGGTCTACCGTATCTCTCACTCATTTGCATATTTGATAAGCAGCCGAGCAAATCGTTAGTATACATATTTATATAACACGTTCATCGTAAGATCGTCTGGAATCCGGTTTCACCCATGGTACTTGTGCATAAAATCTCTATTCTTTTTCCTTTTCCCCTTTCTCGGCTAAAGAAGGAAGTGGATGCTCGTTGAATGAATAGTCACGTTTGACGAACGCGGCGTTACTCATTGTCAGCCAAGTGTAAGACTCCAAGTATCGAGTCTCTTTAATGCACTTTTATAGCACGCGATTGCCGAGCGCCGATGATGAGCCGCTCCGGCCTGTCTAAGAGCGGAGCTTGCCAATTGTTGGACCAATGTTTACATCGGTGGTATTAATATCAACGGAATAATACGCCGGCGGGCACGTGTTATCCCTCGGCGACCAACGACGTCACCCCGGGATACGCGCGTCACGCGTGTAAATTTCCAGAGAGATCAACATCGTTCGCCGCGTCGGCTATCGAAAACAAGATATACCACGGATTACGGCATACTGTACACATACGAGCAACAAACAACCGTATTTATCGGAGCGAGTAGCGTAGTCGGATGCGTAGAATCGTTCACAGTGCACCACCACTGGAAGATAAGATCCGCCGATTTCGTATCGCGACGACTGCGAAACGTCCTTTCACTTTTCGCGCGAAAAAGGAAAGACGCACGACGGGGCTCCCGCCCTCGTCACGCCGTGTGGCCGGACCAACTAGAGAAGATGAGGCACGCGGAAATTAATCGTCGGAGAGGAAAGTACGCGCGAGGCGAGCCACAACGTAGTTGTCGCATCCTTGACATTTCGCTCGATTGACACACGTGTGCGTCGCTGGGCGAGATGTACGCGGCTAGGGTTTGCCAGTTGGACAACGACGGCGACGTACCCGGTACGCGAGCACACAACCACGGAGAATAGAGCTCCAATTTCGCGCAACTGTCTCCCCTCGCGACGTATCGCGCCGATCGCGCGCGGTCTATCGAGGCGCGAGAGAGGAAGAGACCCCGATCGTCGTGGCACCACGTACACGTACCGGCAATCGGGCACAACGTGCTGCTCGATCGCGAGTCTCGTGCTAACTGAGCGCGTCGAGCGTCGAGCGTCGAGCGGGGGATACGCGCGGGCTCTCTTCGTTGTTGGATCTTGCCAGCGAGCGTGATACGCGCTGCTCCCGCCCGTCCGCCCGTCTCTCGCTTTGCACCACATGCCTGCGTGCCGTGCGTGTGCACTCACACACGTGCGGCCAGCAGCCTCCTCGATCGGGCGTCAGTAAGATCGCCAATTGTTTACGCATGAAAATTGAGACTGGTGCGAAATCAGTAATTTCAATCAACGTAATCCGATTAGGAGACGACTTCGCGTAATCTTTTCCTAGAAGCGAGAAGACGACAAACAACCGTGCGAATATATGCCGCATCCCTATCACTGGCCACGTTTACACGGTGGCTTATGAGTCTCCATTTAAAGTTTCTTCCTTTCATCGTAATGGTCATTTCAATATGAACCTTAAGCCAACGGCACACGACACTATTTTTTCGACTGACAATGAGTTGCTCGCAAGAGCCAATCAGGATTTAGCCTTAAGTCACCTGATCTGAAACTCCGCGTCCTCGTTTGTTCTCGTAAGCAATCCAGCGGGAAAAATAGTATCGTGTACCGCTGGCTTTTGGTACTTGATAAAATTTCTAGTAGATGCAGATATTAAGAGAAATTGATTGAAATGTTTCGAGCAGTAAAATAGGCTCGTATTTAAATGATTGATATTATAAAAAGAAAATTGTGAATCGGGCAGCCATTAAACTGGATTACGAGCCGTGTAAACGCAGTCATTTATTTTCGTTGTGAAACGACGAATTTTTGGAAGACAGCCACGTGAGAGCGACATGGGGGGGATTAAAAGAAGCGGCGAGGTTTTTACTGACAGATACACGATGCATGCTCGGATCTCGATGCGTGAAAATAAAGTCTGTTTGTTCTCGATAATGGCATCGCGAGACGTAATAGCGCCAAGAATACAACCAAGTGATATCACAAAAATATTTCCATTAATCTCAACAACCGTACCAAATGTTTCTACATACACGTTAGCGCTCCAATTGTTCCCCCCCCCCCATCTCCATAAGATTTACTATTTCTACTCTCAGGGGGTTTAAAAAATAAAAGTCATCGATGTTATACAGGTTTCAAGTCTCAAACGCACGTATGAGAAGCGCGAACATATGTGTGCATGTTTGCCTCTCATTTAACTCACTTTCGTGCGTCCATTTTTTATCTGTCGTCATAACGATAATTGTTGCATGCATCGAGAATGAAAGGACTCTGATACATTTACGCGGAGCGATAACCCGTCAATTTGCCGTCGGTCATCTACGGAACGCAATTATACGCACGACAAAATAACGTACATGAAAGGGACTGCGTGTATTTACGTCACTCTTTTCGAAGAATTCCTTTCGGAAAAAATGATCGATCTTTATACCGAGAAAGATATCCGATTAAATATAAACGGATAATCCAATTACATAATAACAAACGGATATGTCCGATGAAAAATATGATCGGTTTTTCGATGAAATTTCATCGGATACGTACATACTTTACATCGGAGAAGCTAATCGAAAAAATTGACCATCGGAAACGCTACTTAAATTGGTTTATCCGATGGAAAATTTTCTCGGCGTACTACTCGGTCGTTTGCTGATTTCTAAGTGGATTACGTCTCCAATTATCTTTCGTGATATAATCGGGAATTGGTGCAATTTGGTGGAATTAAGTGGGTCAGGTAAGATTTCAAGCTCTACTTTGGTGAAAACCCGGAACTAACTCGCCACTTCTCGCTAGTTATAATTGTCTTTTGCCTACAAAGTCTGCGATTCAGAAAGTGCACGAGAAATCTCTCAGAGTACGACGTACTTTTACAAGCTGCGCGCGTTGTGTATGTCGCGTAACATAACGGTCGTGGTCGCAAGTGTGTTCCTGTAACACTTAACAAAAATGCTGTATCTGATGAAGACGCGTCAGGGAATAACGGGAGCCTCAAAGATATCTCCGCGATTTTACGTATTGTGTGCGTTCTCCCGCTATTACATTCCATACTTAATTAAACGCGCCGATTCATCACTCCACTCGGCATTTCGGAAACGCCATTTCTTACAGATTTTAAATTGCAATTTCTGAAATCGTTGAATTGCGTCTGTCCACGGGTTGAATATACGTAGACGCAATAACAATGATAATAAAACAGTCCGCAGCACTTGCAAAATTCACAAGTGGGTGGAGCAGAAACTTCTTATGTAATTACGCTCGTGTAATTACAGTTGTAATAATTAAATAGTATGCCTAACTATGTGTGCGTATAAACGCATGAACTATTATTTCAGAGTTGAACAAGGTGGCAATTTTTACGTTATCAGTCTCGTTTCGTAGAATGCAATTGCAACGATCGTTATACGATGGCAAGTGCTGAACGCTTTGCGTTTACGCAAACGAGGGCAAGACTACATATTTGTGTAGGTGCGTTCGCATATTTATGCGCGAATTCCGCGTGCATTTACACACCGAGCTCGAGTCGGGCGAATAGAAATTAAGCGCACCGCGCAACCGCTCTTAGATGCATTCGTTGCACAACGAACGCATCAGTTTCAGAGCGGGAGAGAGAAAGAGCGGGCGCGGGAGAACTTTGGATAGCGGGACAGGCAGAGAGGACCCGATGGTAGGAGGATCAGAGCGGACGGATCCATTAGATTAATTGACTTTGGGAATTGATGCATGTAATCTAACGCGAGGCGGGCCTTTGCACGAGCTGTGCACGAGGATCTCTCGTGGATTTTTAACTCTCGGGTGGGCGCGTTTTATTTCACAAGCACCGTTCTTGGCCACTTGGGACCTCACCGCAGCTGGTATCCCTTACTTCTATTTTATAGCGGTCAAAATATCGAGCCGGGAGTAACGTTACCATGATGAAATTTCTATAATAATATATCAGCAAGCCGGAACGCTTCCGTTTGGTTAAAATTTTATTAGGGCACGTACCATAAACGTACCATTTTCTGAATGCAACTAAATGAGGATAAAAAATACTAGCCTCAATATTTGATAAATCGTATACAAAATGTGCTTTCTTCAATGTATGTACGTGGTTGAGTTAATTTAAAAGGATTCCAACAGCTCAAAATTTATCTCGCAATTAAATGAATAGTGATCAATGATCGTTCTCAACATCGGTGATCGATGGACTACGCGGCAACCTTCCAAGAGGGTTTAAAGTGGAAAGTTCGGGTCGTAACCTTCGGTAGTCGAGAACTTTCTCGGAGTATATCTTTTCGCGGATAGAAAGTGATGTTACTTGAGAAGAAAATATATACGTTCCGGCGCGATAACGCGACACTGAACGCCAGTCGCCAATAAGGATCTTATGAAAAAACCGTCTGAACACATGCATCAAGATTCACGGTCATTAACCCATTTGCATCATCAATCTGTCGTACCAGCTATCAATTGCCAAGTGAACCGTGTCATTGACAGTTTAACTATTTTGCCACTTTCAATTTACATTTTCGTTGTTCGATTGACGCTCCTGTCGATTTTTTTCTAGTAAGATTTTACATATTCATTAGATTTTTATAAAATTCATTATTCATATTAATTGGTGTCAAAGAGATCTGGAGTGAAAAGATAGATCAATCGATCGTGATAAACCTCTGCGCGAGCATCCTTGACATCTTCCCTTTATATCCACGAAGAAAATCAACCTAGTTAATGCTCGATAGTTACGCGAACAGTAATTAAAACTATATTCAACCTCGGCCAGCTTTACTCGCTAACCGTGCAACAAGTATAACGGCAGAACGTTGGGGGAAAGGAAAAAAATAGCGACGTGTGTGAGAAGTTCTGGATTTTGCTCTTTCAGCGCAGAACGATTAACCTAATTAACCCAGTCGCCGATTATACAATCATGTATGTTTAAAGTGCGACAGCAAAACGCTTTGATTCGATTGTAACATAAATTGCAGAAATGTCTTTGCGTAACAAGGGGTTTTTGTAATGTCAAAGATGAAAGGCGGTGTTATTAAAAGTAAGGTCGAGATCTTAACAGTCTTGTAATTAGCGTGCCTCGTGTCCGGAAGTTACGTATGTAAAAAAGCGCTGAATAATTATGAATATAGGTTTTATGTATGAAGTGAAATATAAAAAGAGTTAATAAAAAAAGCAATTGGTGGAAGGTATGCAAATATTCACGTTCGCGTAATAAATTTGTTTAAAAGTTTGCTATTCATGTTTTTATTATCATCCAATGATGTAAACACTTTTAATTTTTGATAAAGGCCAAAGCGAGTCTGTTATAAATATCTGTCACATGTAGTTTTCTACTCGTTAAAAGCTATTACACATAATAAAAAAAAAATCGTTTGTTATAAATATAAGCGTTTTTACTGTCGACAATCTCGTAAAAGTATTCTTTTTTAATTGGGACTCTAAGTCGATAACGTCAACTGAATGGTTTTAGAAACTTGTTCATGTCTTTACAGCTGGATGTAAATTAATCCGGTAAAGGTTCAAGTAATTTACTTTATGGACAAATAGTATTATCACAAAATAAATTATATTTCGCGACTTAACTAGATGAACATTTTAAATAAAAAAAAACCTTCCTTTCATCCTTGTGAAAATTATAATTTATCGCTTTGCGAAATACAGATAAATATATTTGGTTAAATATGTCACGCAAACAAATCTTTGTTTTCGGTTGAGCCTCTCTCTTCTATGGATTTTCCATTTTTATTTTCTTGCCTCGCAATATTCCCTCATAAAATAGGTTAAGTTTCCTCTCGTCTACAATTCAAGATTTCTTCAATATTCGTTGAAGTGTACCGTATTCAAATTGGCGATTTATCTCGGTAGAATTTCGAAAATAAAATACAGCCCTGATATAAACCTGAGTTGTGGGACGAAGCATATGTATAGGATTCGTATTGATAATCTTACGATGTCTGGCTTGTTCTCTAATGAACGGTACAGACAGAGTGATCTTTCCGACTGACAATGTGAGTCACGTTGCGGTTCAAGTCTAGACGCGCCGGCTAACTCGACTTTTTTTTCGTAGAACTTTCGAAGCCGTCGGCTTCTAATAAAACTTATGCAAGTCTGAGTAAGTAATGATTCACGAGCCAGAATATCGCTGGCATTATCGTTGCCAGCACTACCGTTCGAATAAGGCCTGGACAGGCTATGATTAGTAACACCATCTCGGCTGGAGGTGTAGCAGTTAATGAATTCTGTACCAATAATCGCTTTTAACCTTTTTCTTCTAATACTCCCTCGATATTCCTACAATCCCCATCTTTCTCAGCGTATACCGAGATCTTTACCTTTTCTCCAATCTCTTTTCTTGAACTTTTTAACATTTTCAGGCATATACGTCTCGTTTGCTCTGATCCCTTTGACCTGTCTGGCTGTATGCTTCTTTTATGTCTTCCTCAGTGTCTTGGTCCCCTTCTGCATATCCTAAATCATTCCCTCTCCGATGTATTCAGCTTATTTTTTTTCTGGTGACTCATATCAGTAGTCTTGCTGGCATCTCACCCTTTGCGTGTATGGCATTGCGTAGCTTATTGTTTTTCGACATTCTTGTCCTACTTTTATTCTATCTCTGCACCTATGTATATTATGCACAGCAATAAACTTTTTTTTTCACGATAGACACGATCGTGAAATATCCAAGTGATATATTTTCGATGATAATTTTTCTAAGAGAAACCTCTCCAAAAGTGATGTATCTCAAATAATTACGATAGCTGATATTATTGACAACAGACGTTTTGACGAAAGTTTGATCATCTTATAGTCATCTTATATTTAAGATCTTAAGATCATTTTTAAATACTCCGTAGCCAATAAAATACAGCATCTTAGGACAAACTTAAGATGGTCTTAAATATAAGGATCTGACTACCGGCCATAGTGCAGTTTCATAAATACATATTATCTTGTATGTACATCTTTCCGGAGGGATATCGCACTGAAATTTCAGTAGGATCACAGACTTTACTGACGCCAACAAAATTACGTTCACACACGTGTTCCATCGGCGGCCATCGAATTATCGATCCGTCTAACGTGCAATTGTAAATTGACCGAAAATGTCCTCGGCATCGTGTTGACGATAGAATTTGTTCAAAACAGATTTATGGCAATAACAATGGATCTTCTTGCCGTTGTAATCTACGATAATCAAGTTGTTTGCCGTAATCGTAAGGACACGATTATTGACGATTTAATCTTCATGTGTAAATTGCAAGGTGCAAATTTATTTCCTCTACACTCTTAATACCAAGTATAATCATCGTTTACGTAATCATTGATCCTTAGTCAAGAGTCGGTATCTTCCACTTGTCTATATGACATCATTTTTAGCGTGATCTCACCGTGATGACAGTAAACTTGGAAGAATGAAGGAGACCGATAGTGCCCGTGATTGCATAACTGCATCTCGGCAAAAGCGCAGCTGTAAAAATACGCTTTTCTGAAGGGTCTTTTTAACGCGCGAGAAATGAAAAAGGCAGCAAACGACGAGATGTTTTCTTTTCTTTTTCTGTAAAAATTTCTGGAAACCGCTACCGACTAAGTTTTTTTTATCCTTTTATCCTCTTGAAAAGAAAGATAAACGCTACGATGATATTTCAAACACATTTCTCCAATTTTGTTAGCGTCGATTTATAAAATCTCACATATAGAAATATTAATTTAAATATTAGCAAGCAAAAATTTACGTCGTATCAATCATTAAATTGTAATCGTGTACAAGGAAAATCCCAGCCAAAAAATCCAATATTTTGAACGTTCACGAATCACCAGCATGGCGATAAATGTGTGAAAATTGAAGTATACATCGAATATTAAATAAATAAAATTGCAACAAAACGATTAAGAATTAATTCTTTAATGTGAACTCTAGAAACAATTTGTCGTTTACCTTTTTAGGTTTAATTTTTTAAAACTGTTTAATACGTTGAATAATTCTGCAAATAACTCATGGTTAATCGTTTTAATGTGACCTTTAGTATGGTCAAGGGGAAGTCAGTGATCTTTGTGATGCTCCGAGGTTGGTAGGAATCGAGCTTTCCTCGACAACGCGGTGCAGTCAAGTACGAGTAGCTATAGATAACGTGACATATACGACAATATGTTTTCGTGGTTAAACTATAAAGCCTAGTTCAGAGAGAAACATTATCTCTGACACGCTGATGAACAATTTCTAGTGATGCGTGATCTGATAGCATTTATATAGCCATTCTAGAATGCAAATCTCTTAGAACATTATTATATACAATATACAATTGTACTGATATGTGCAATTATTGGTAATGTTATCATACAGAGACAATGCTCCCCCCAAAAAATCCGTACCGTTCAGTTGCTCAATTATTTTATCAGTAACACGTGCGAGAAATATTTTGTCACGAGCAGAGCAATTTATATTGCTTCTTTTACATCTTATTCTTTCTTATATACCTCTTTTATTTAGAAATTTTCGTACATATTTACATCAACACACGTTTTATTTGTTTTTTTAGAGAATCTGAAAAGATATACAGTAACACGTCTAAAAAGACACGAACCGTCAGGATTATATCGATAATAATTAGCACCGTGAATCACCAAGAGAATGGAGGGGGGGGGGGGAAGAGTAAGAAGAAATGTGTTCATATCTGATTTTTCTAGGAGGATCCAGGACTTTCAGCTATATTGATGTAACGCGAGATTTCGGATTCTTGGAAAATACCGAGCACTGTCCCGTTTGAACGAGGCTTAAGGTTGACCACGGTATGTACGTCTCGTAGGTGGAAATCGCGGCTGGCTTCGAAACAATCGACTCCTAGCGCTCTTCGAATGCGACCGGTGCGACACTGTGCGTGGAGGACAATAGATCCTCGGGTTCGATCGAGGATGCCATTTATGGCGTCGGCGTCGCCGTCGCGAGGCAGGCGGTCGTCCCTGTCCTCGAGTAGTTGTCCCGCACGGTTTTGCGAATGCGAATAAGCGCACGCTAAGCATTGGCGGCTCGATATACTTGACGGCTCCTTCCCGCATGTCAATTTCCAAACGAAAATTTCCAAACGTCTCTGTATCGATAGTCAGGCATAAATTGTATTTTGCCATACGCAATAGCACTTCTGTCACTCGACGCAAGTATTATAATATACAGTTAACAAGTGTAATAACTTTGTTTGAAAGAAAAATAAAAGCTATTTCAAGCGACAGTTTTTGAAATCTCCATGTTATTATAAAATGTATTCTCACATTTATTATTCTTAATTAATTAGAAAGTTAATTTGTAATCATTTTGCTTCTGTTAATTTTTTTCAATTTCCAATTCCGAATTAGATTTTATTTTCAACTTTGTTATCGTGCAGAAATTTTGCTCCTAAATCATCACCGCAATATATTTTTTCAGATTCTCTAAAAAAAATGTAAAATGTGTGTTGATGTAAATATATACGAAAATATATAAATAAAAGAGATGTATAAGAAGGAATAAGATGTAAAAGAAGCAAGATATAAATTTCCCAGTTCGTGACGAAATATTTCTCGCACGACAGGAACATCGACCGATCGCAGCGATGAAGGATCGACTTTAGCCGGTGAACGTATCGGTTTTCTGATGTGTCACGCGACTGATAAAATGATGTCGAACGGGGCTTTGTCTTCCTTACTTCTCGTGTTACGCCAAGTCGAACGGAAAGACTGTGATCGCCATCTGGCGTATCTTTCCGCAATGCTCGAAGCTATCGCGAAACTCTATCGGTAGCGAGAGCGACGCGATCGGTATAGTTTTAAAAGATATTGCACCGTGAATTAGAAATAACAATTAGTATGGTATATTTTTAGTAGATCGATATCCGGAATCTCTCGAGAAAACGTACCTTTTATTCCTAATGCTTAAAGAACTGGACATCCATTCGAGACAAGTAAAAGTATCGCGGAAAAAAACAAGTTCGCGTTTCTCAAGAGAAAATATATTACACGTTAATAAAAATTTGTCTTATTAATATTATTATTTCTTCCGGTAAAATCTTATGCTCGGTTGTTTGGATTCAACATTTTGAAACAAAACATAATAAAGTATTTACTTTCCATATCCATTTTAGTTGGCGCAATTTGATGATATCATTACTTTTGTAGAGAAGATAAAACTGTTTTTTTTCTAACAAAATATATCCAAATAATTAAATTATATAATTCTTGATTGGGTGGCGCTTATACTTGGCGTCTTTTTTCGATTTGAAAATTATGAGAATCGTCTCGAGGTGCAATTGTGGAACTTACAAGCAGAATCTCTTGTTATGTATAGGTTTTTTTTAGCGAAATACTTTAACCCGAAATAACATGTAGTACACATATCGCGATGCGCTTGTGCGTGGGCGAATATTTATCGCTAACGCGGTTATTAATTACGTGCGTTAGCATGTCCATTCAGCACGCGTCTCGCGCACTCGTGACAGAGAAATTTCCTGCGCCGCAACGTGATACGATCTTGAAAAATCTTCCACGGTACCGCAATTAACTGCACGCCGTGCGTTGACGTCGTTGCACTTTAAAGGCCAGGCCTCGCTGTATGATTTTCGACGGTGTACCGTCGTGATTGGCCGCTAACATGCGCGTTCGATTCGTATATCTAGTGTACGCGTTATTACGTTTATACTTTAGGTGCAATATTTATACTAAATATTACATTTAAGCCTGACTTTTCTCCCTCTTTCCTTCTCGCTTGGATGACCGCGAGCTGAGAACACCGTACATGCATTTCCTAAGGAGCTAAAAAAAATACGAGTACGGGCGAGAATTCGAGATAAATTAATCTTACAAGTTGCATGTTTTTTTAAGCCTGTTTCACCGGCACGTGTACTAGAACGGCGAGTTTACGAACGACCTATCGGACGGTGCTTTCGTCGATTGAAAATCAATGACATGCAAGTGGAACGGCTGAAGGTGTATTTTCTACGTTGAAAAGAAGAGTGCGTCGGCCTTTTAAGCGTCGTTTTGTTTAACGACGTACAAGGAGAGCATCTGTGACACTACGCGATTGGGTTGCGCGTCTCACAACAGAGACACCGCCGGTGTCGCATCGTGGAAGACGATTTCGCGTTACCGTCCGAATAAACTGGAGTATCGATCCTATTATTACTGCCTCACGCTCGAAAGAGCCGCCACCGCCACCATCATCGCCGTCGCCGCCGCCACTGTTGCTGCCGACGTGACAGTTCGACGTCGAAGCGAACCTTCTTAAATGTGCCAGCCAGTGACGATTAGCTGCATTGGCGAAATGCCGTGTACACTAAATCCGAACGATCAAAAACATGCGGGAGGATTATCGCAGCCTGCATCTAGCGCGCCCATGATTCATACACTCGGATTCTTTAGATGCGTTCAATTCCGATTTTAGAATAACAGTGAGATTCGAGGGGTAAATCGCTCAAGGCACTGCGGTGTACAGATTTGCGGCATTACTGGGCATTACTAGGCATTAGACCTCGTTGGAGCGTCATAAAAATAAAATGAGATAAAATAAGTGGCGAGCGTGGCGCAGAGAAATGTGCGTTGCTTAGTGAACAAATGAACGAGAAGATTCGAGTTCCATTTCACCCTTCAGGTTGGAGGTTTTCTTCGGCAAGGTTTAGTAGCCTACCAAAGATGAAGTAAAGCCAAAATGCTCAAAGTATCAGAACGAACTGGATAAAACAGGCTTTAAGCCTAGTACACGAGGAAGAAGAAGACCAAATAAGATAAAACAGATCAAACAAGATAATAAGATGAAGTAATGCCCACTGGGCATTAGTGGGCATTAGAGTACACGATTTTGGTCAGGGGTTTACCCCTCGGTGAGATTATTTTGTGCGGCGATGCACGAAATCTCGGTATCGATGATGAATAACGTAACAAATAACATTTTATACATTTTTAATATTCTACGCGATACCGGCTTCGTTTTAATTTCGATATGCAATTATGAGTTTTCGGAAACAGAAACGTAAAGAAGAAATTACTTTATCAATTTAAAGAACTGGACAGTAAATAGTAATATAAAATAACGTGATCGATTGCGAAGAGCAATTCCGTTGACTTAAAGAAACTTGAGAGTTGGGATCATATGTTTTGACGGAGAGCTACAATTACGGCTCGTGTAGATATAGTAACGAAGTTTCCATCGAAAAGTTCAGTACGGCGTCTGTTGGAGGAGTGAGAGAGAAATACCAACAGCTTATTTGTTGTCCACAGGGAACTCAAAATTTATTGTTGCGTCTCGGCTGGAACTTTAAAGAGAATCCAATTTCCAAGGTTGTATACGTGCCGCTACCAAATTGAACTTTTCAAGCAAGTTTTCGCATTTACAAAGATGCCATAAACGTTCATAATTTTTGACAAATAATGAGCCTCGCGTTACGTATACGACACTGCGCTTCATATTTGAACATTTTGACAGAAAGCGTTCTATGAGTATTCCATTTATACAATATTTTTCAATTTTCAACAGAGAATTTATGCGATAGAGAATAAATGTAAAATTTTTTAATTGTTTTATTAAAAAAATAAATGTTTTATTGAAAAATGAATATTTTAGTGGAGAATACGTATAAATATTCGAAACTTTATACATATGTATTAATACACGTATTAATTTTTGTTGCATTATTTTTTGCTAAATTTCCTCAAACGGGTTTTTTCCAACGGATCACACGAAGAAAAGCATTAAGACCGAATTAGCACAGTTATTATCGACAGTAGCAACTTTGCACTACACATAAGTATAAGTTGCGCTCGATCTTATATTTATCCGCATTTCTCTCGGCGGGTATGTGGTCCGCAAGGTCGTTGTTACATTTGGGTCAATCATAATCCAAGCACCCGGCGCGAAAACTGGATACCACTCACGAACGACTGCATTATCATTATGTCCGCTTCGAGAGCGTCCGAGAAGGCGATCAGGGCAAGGTGAACGGGCGAAGAAACGGGCCCGTTCTTTGATTCATTGCTGAATTAAGTCCAAATGAAGACGTTGAAAGAATTTCTTTCCAATTTCGAAAACTTTTCGACACCTTCGCGAATAAAAACACGTAGGCAGAAAAATAAATATAACGCTTCAACTTTTATTTGCTAACTTCTGAAATTTGCAGGGGTGGTGATCAAACGAAGAGAAGTTGAGAAAAGGAAAAAAAGATTGAATAATTAATCTAAATAAATCTATAAACCCCTATTATTTTATTTAAAAAAATTATAAATAAGCATTACTATGCGAATGCGAGTCAATTGAGAAAATTAAATTAAAACGAATTTCACATAGAAAATTCGAGAATGTAGTTTCTGTTTGATTAATTTTCATATGAAATATTCGAGACAACTCACAACCTTTTGCCAGTGAATAGACTGCCAAATGGTGTTGCTTCTCAAGCGTTATCTTAGCTCCGATATCTTGGATTGGAATTAGGCTCAATGAACAATTACGAAGCAAGTGTGTGAGCGCGTAGAGACGAAGTCCATTTACACCGATGCCATATGGCTTGCGAGAAAAGAACGCAAGATAGAAAAAGAAGGAGAGAGGAAGAAAGAACAGCGATGGGTTAAACTCAGTTGTGCACATACACGACAAGTTTGCGAACGACTCAGCGCCCATACTATTCCGCTTGGCGTCTAATTGATCGCGATTGAACGCGCGTCCCGTGACGAGACCGGTAATGCCGCGTCCGAGACAGCAAGGAAAACAGACGCCCTCGCGTTTTTTCAAACAAAATAACAATCCGTTTGCATTCGAGTGTGCATGGGTAACGTTTTTGCCGAGGTTTTTGCGACACATAAACGATACAGTCGCCGGCAACCGGCAATTGAGTGATATTACGGAGGAAAAAATGCCTTGAAAAGCTGTACTAATTTCACAAATGAAAGGTAATGTTATTGATTTCTTTGTACTATACACGCTATTATTTTCTTATACTTTCCATAATGATCTTATGCATCACTTTTTCTTTTTTCCCCCCATTTTTCCTTTCAATCTCGCACATATAATACTTTTACATTAATTTTACTTTGCAACAGAATTTCTTTTATAATATAATATAAGTCAAAGTTAATCCTCACTTAAATATTAAGTCTGTAATACATTCTGTAATTCCAAAGTTCGTATATCATAGAAAAGTTTACAAGATGGTTAAAAAGTATACAAGTTTTAAACCTACAAAAATTTGCATCGGGTATATTGTTAGTAGAATTTATTATATAATAATTCTGTATATTTGCACGTTTTAAAATATAATGTCCTAGGAGATGCCGCAGAAAAAAAACCTTACGGAAAAACTCGGAAAAACATCAAGCATACATGTACGAGAATACGTGTTCTTGCTGAAAATTTACCGTGTAAATTTTTAACTGCGTTTTTTTACGTGCAAAACAGAAATTAAAAATGTAGAAACCGTGTTTCACGGTGTTTCGTAAAAATTACTTCTCGGATAACGTAAATGTAAAAAAAAACGATCATTTTACTATTTATCTCGTTGCACAAAAAAAAATGCAACGTGTTCTTTTGACTTTCCGGCGAGGACGTCATTAGCGGCAAAGCTCAATCGCGAAATTACATTGGATAAATGTGAATACGGACGCATTCGTGATTTACAATCATCATCATCAGCGATTGCCGGACAAATGTGCAGAGAAAGCGTATCCGTAAAAAGCGGATTAGTCCTAGTTTATTAGTCAGCGTGAATCGCATTTATAAACAAGGCACGAGCGCAGACTTATTCGACAATACAAATTGTCGTCATTGAATTGGTCGAAAGGAGGCGCCCGAAGAAAGTAATTTTCGCCGATCTCACAAATTGCATTAACATCTAAATGATGTTGATTTAACGACATTCATTTTCACGATGTCCTTCTCGATCTAATATCTAACATAGGAGATAGAAGACAAGTGTATGTGTCTTCTCTTTAGTGAATTGCATCCATATCAAACTCAAATTAACATTTCGAAAAAATGACCGACTGATTGTAGCTTGTAGCAAGTTTCATCCGAAAATTGATTCGTTTCAACTAACAATTTAATGTTAGATTGAATGAAAACTAATCGAGCTGCTGAAACAGTGAAGATAGTCGCGTGTAAATTCATTATTACGTCTGAGATAACAATGCTAGTCCGATCAAACAGCTACTGTGATTTGGCAAAGTATCGAGTAAAGAGAACTGGTACGAGATAAAAAGACGGCCTTGCTTCGCCACTGTTCTTGCATCTTCCGCACGAGTGTTAACCGGGTTAATTAAGCTTATCGACGTCATTGTGCACGACTTTGGTACCGTTACGTCGTGCAGGGTCAAAGAGGAGGTTTTCAACGTTTCATAATCCGGATATCCACGCAACTCTTCGACGTCGACTTCGCCATTTATATTATATTATTAATAAGGCGTAACGCGCGCGGATGACAGACCGTGAAACTTTGCCATTAAAGTGAATCGAATCGCGGATGGTAATGGAAACTGCCCATAATTTGCTCTTTTCAGATTATTATATTATCATTTCATAATTACGTGGTTTTCTTGCAATTTGTTATAATAGAATAAATCAGATTTTCCTCAGAAATAATTCAAGTAAAACGATATACTACCACAGAACTCAACTCCCTGACGCGGAAGTTGATAATCTGTGATAAGAATCTATACTAAAAAGCTCAAATTAATTACAGAATAAAATTTCCAAATGAAACTATAAGCAAAGCATAATTAATTATCCCTCATATATTTCTACAGATAACAATTTCCATCGCTTATTTTCTTTATTAAACTCTCGCTGAGAACATTATTAGAATTATACAGAATGTACACGCGCATCTAGAGATGGGTCGAGATATTTTTTATATTCAATGGAGATTAATATGCTATGCAGCGATCTAGATATAGAAGCGCTCAAGTGAGAGTCTCAACCATCCGCTGTCATAATCAGTTCTTCAACGGAAATATGTAGGGCGTAATACATGCATCGTACGGTTCAAGTTACTTTTTATAATCCCATTTTTCTGCATACAATCACAACTAAATTCTCAACAAGATTTCAATCACGACGCAGTTATAATTGAGGTTGAAGTGAAACTTCTTTCAACAAAAGTAGAAAATGTCTGAAATAAGACGAGCTTAATATCTGCAATTGAAATTAAAATGAAGCGAAATAATTCGTTACGAGAGATAAAAAGTATATGTTATTAAGGTAGCAAGTCTATTATTAAAATTACGGTCGAGGATGTTCCGAGACTCCTTCCCCCCTATTTACGCATTAATCAATAAACCAATGTATTCATAAATGATCTATTTATATATATGTGGCAATGAGAATCTACACGCGTTATGCGAGTTTATATATACGTCCGCTGTGGAATATCCACCGCGGATTCCATCCACAATCTACAATACATGATACGCGACACGTGGCTAAATTTCCGTGACGTAAATCCGATCGATTTTTGTGACGAAACCATGACGGAAACCGTGGCGCCTTTCAACCGACGAGCACTATTCCGTACATGACTGAGAACAGATACAGTGTCATCGACCGCCGAAACTACGCTTACTGTTAGCGAGCAAGCCCTATTCCAGGTCCAGTGACCACTCGGTGACCTTAAGTCATCGTCGATATACCGTACGATTGTCGTCAAGCGAGCGGCGTAGATGCAATGGTCGAGCGGATACGTTGCGATACGCCGCTGGGACACCATGAGTCAGTTATCGTCAGAGTTAATATAGTACAAATCAGCATTTAATATACCGTAAGATGAGATCATATTGAGACGACAGAGGTAATCTCGTGCGATCCGACAACATTTCAGCTTAGTCTATGAAAGATAAATTAAGGAACGCCTGGAAGTGAAAATCAAAGCTGGCGATTTTTAATAAAAGTCACAAGATTAAAAGAGACCGTAGTTATCACACCCTAATATATTTTCTGTAATGGTAAAGTTGATCGTCATTTATAGAGTCGTCTCGACAAAAGAAAAGTTTGTTCAATATCGAATTAATCTGCTTTATATTTTATTTAAAAGAGCGATCATATTCCTCCTATTACACACATTCAACACATTGCAGATAATTTACGTAGGCTGTTCATTAACGTTTGCGGCGGTTAAACCAGCACAATCGAAAGTTACAACCGCGCCGTTAATTACAAGCGAGGGATTAATTCGTTCGATAACTCATCGACGCTCTCACGAGCGTGAAAACGTGAAAGCTTCCTGCCAGTGACGACGATAAAGCACCGGCGACCACTGCCAAGAGAAAATTCGAAAGCCGTCGGTCGTGAAAACCTGTTCGGTCGAGTCATCGACTACGATTCCTGTTTTGTTCCATTTGGAACGAAATCGGGGCTAGACGCGCGTGAAAAACAGATCTACCTGATTCGCCGGCCTATTTACGGTATTGCTTCTTTATATGCTGCCTTTCGGCCGAAAATCATATTCGATTTCGTACGTGTCAACAGTGTCAAACTGCAATCCAAATAAGTAAGAAAAAGAGCCATCTTTTCTTTAAGACAACGTGTCAATCAGCAACATATACACATAGACCGAGCATTCCGGTCTGCAGAGTAAAGCCGGAAGTTCAAGAGTGAGGTAGTTGTTTCGCGTCTACTGTTTTCTCACTCTAGCTTAGTTCTATCACTTTTTCTTAAAGGGTCATTCCACTTTAACGGCCCAAAAACTATGCTTATCTTTAACCATTTTTTCACAGTAAATACACAATACAATAAAAGAAATCTTTTCGGGATTTATTAGGGCACTCTTAAATAACCCAAAAAGTGTTTGTCTCATAATTTAAACAATATTTTAATTAAGCGTTTTCTACGCCGTTCAAACGGCGTGTCAAAAATAATGCAAGTCTGCTGCGTTGATGACTTTTATCATTCAGGCCTACCTGAAACAAAAATCAAAAAGATTCTTAATCTATGTAAGCGTCCCCATGTCCCAAATCTCAATTAAGAATTTTTATTTAAAAATAACAAAATGGTGCCAGTTTAAAACTTTTTTCAAACTGGCACTGGCACTTTGTTATTTTTAAATAAAAATTCTTAATTGAGGTTCGGGACATAGGGACACTCATAAAGATTAGAAGGGATCTTTTTGATGTTTTGTTTCAGATAGGCCTGAATGATAAGTCATTAACGCAGCAGATTTGCATTTTTTTTGACACGCCATTCGAACAGTGTAGAAAACGCTAGAGTGAAAAAGCAGTAGACGCAACGCAACTATCTCTGTCTCCAGCAATTTTTTCCGTATCACTGAAGGACCGTACGATAAAATTTCGAGACGAGGCTGTTTTAGTAATCTTTGAATTTTAACGATTATGAGCCATTCTCCGGCCTTTGGAAACTGCGTATATATTTTAACTGTGTGTCTGTTATTTTATAATTGTGACTTACATTCTTTCTGACTTTTATCAAATGACTTCTTATCGTGGCTGGATCATTTATTAAGAATGATTTTCTTTATATTAAACATTGGCCAGTTAAGGTCGACTAAATATTGCTTATTGTTATTTATTACTGGCAACTAAAGAGATTTCTATCTTTTAACGATTATCTTTCTTAGCCTAGGAAAGCGTTGACGTTGATATAAAGCAATCACCCTATACCAGAGACGTCACGAGGCAACTTTGCGATACGTGTGATATCACAACGGAGCAACATTTCGCCTTCCGCGCGACGTAAAGGGACGCGTGCAACAGGAAGAACGTACTCGAAGTAGCTGGAGGTCGCAAGGGCGATAACACGGCTTGATAAGAATGTAGTGCATTCAACGATAGACTTCGAGAGCTCGTTAGAACGGCTCGCGAGAGTTGTACATGTAGCTCAGGTGTATCGGCCCCCCTAAACTCACTTCAACGAACCTTGAAAGACGCGCTGCGACTCCCAGTCATTGCTATCGGACACTTTCTTCCGTCTGCGAGCGTCGACCCATAGGCTGGCTTAACATATTACGCGTGACGAGGCACATGTTGATCGACCTACGAACGACAGCGAAACATTCCAGACCCGGAGACAATGAGGCATGATAGAACGATGATTCCGCGTGTCTGAGGGACTCGTGCCGTCCGAAGTGGATAATAGTGGGCTTTTCTTATGTGCGTTTTTACGCTTTAATTAAATGTCGATTAAATATCCCGGCATCTTTGTCGTAATATTAATAAAAAACCCCCCACGTTAAACGAATAACAAAATTACCGAGGGAAACAATACTAAATAACCACGTGTCTTATCTGTAACTGTTATGCTAAAGCGATTAAGAAATTTCTGCCTATATTGTTTACACAATAATGAGCGTGTTACATGAACGATTCTCTCCACGCATGTTTTATGCAGATATGATGAATACAAGTCTCGGAATAAATGACCTTTGCATGCAATTTACGTTACGTTGTTGCGATTGTAAATTAATCGAATTTTAATTAAGGCATAGCTGATTCGATTAACAACGAGATTACGGCTACAACTTGTGTGAATTCTAGCAAACTTTTCGTTATAATTTTCAACTAGAAACGCGCGACTTTACATGCACAAGATATTTTCTCGCAACACTTGGACGTGTTGTGTTACGCAACCGTCCAACACCGGCAATTAGGAAAACGTCACGGAATCGCGTAAAAGAAAGTCCGTCGTCGGCAAATTGAGTGCCGAGCAAATTAATCGTAGCGTTATGTCATCGAGCGTATAGCCGATCAGCCAGGGTCAATCGTAAACATATGTACCTGCAAAGCGGTGCACCCGTGACATTTTCAACCCCCGTTCGTTCGGTAAGGAAAGGTTCAAAGGTCGAGCAGTGTCTGCGGGCGGCACCACCAAGCACGCATATAACACGCGATATTTTAAAAAAAGCACACGGTGTCTTCCGAACTTCTCTTCCAATTTACCAGCCCATTCACCTCCGGTACGCTTTCAACTGCATTTCCCGAGAAGAAGTTTTTTAACGAGGCCGAAGTCGGTCTTTTAGCCGATTAATTGGTAGAAAGAATGGATAAGATCTATAATCCTTTTTCGTATTAAATATCAGGTTTGACGTTTTTTAAACGTGAGTAGAATACGAAAGCTTCATTGTTCTCAAGTTAAAAGATCGCACTAAGCCTTCTAATTATTTTGAATATGTTTAAGACGAATTCGAGTACCTTTGTTCTTTTGCTAGTGTCTAATCTCGTAGACGAGAAATATAAATGTAGTTTAGAAAATTACAAGTATTTTCAAACTGGAAATCTCGGGAAGTGCATTGAGCTACAATCTCTCATTGTCTCCAGGATGGAAAGAGTTGCGGTCGTTCCAGATGAGAATGCGAGACACAAAGGACGACGAGCACGGTCCTCCGCCATAGTTTGCGAAAGGAAATGCTCGTAGTTAATCGGATTTTGGACGACTTACTTTGGAGTTTGTGACGTGGTCGGCAGGCACGGATTCCGGAACGGTTTGCAGGGTGCTCCGCATGCTAGCGGACATTGTAGGCCAGCCAGTTTTACTCCAGCCTTAGACCTTTCTCCGACGCTGTGTCGATGCACCCTCTTCTCTCCTCACACCTGGAATAAAGGAAGGACGTTCAAGGTAATCCCCAAGTCCGCGGGACTATAAGATCTGCACCAACAGGGCCTTCAGCTCTTTTTGGCGCATTAAAAGCGGAAAAAATACAGTCATCGATGAGCTATTGAGAGGTAAACCGCTGACCAAAATACCCCAGCAAGGCCTGCTGCCCAAACTAATGCCCAAAAAATGGCCAGTAATGCCCAGTGATGCCTCAAATCTGTACACCACAATGCCCTCAGCTCTTTACCCCTCGGGGAAAGTGAATAAGCGAGTAGCGTTAATCACCTAATAACTTTTCCCGAAGAAGGTAAGAGAGTAGAGACAGTTTTAATAAATCTCGATATATCTTGCAAACCAATCCAGAATATAGAAACAATACACATAAACTTAAAGCGTACTAAAATGTTTTATGCAGATGTATTTATCGCGTATAAAACTGGAATGGCTTATCCGTTTTAACTAGCCTTTCATCGTGGAATATTCCCAGTTAATAATTACCAACATTCATCGGCATTAGGGCCATCCTTAACCAAGCGGATCAATAATCTCATTTTCACCCAATTTAGCCGAGCGCAAGATCGATCTTGCCTGAACACGGCGCCCGATATAGCGACGCAATCGCACTGATTGACAAAGTGTGCTTTATTAATTGGTATGCACGGTAAACCGTGGACTTCAATTACCACGCCGGTGGTATCCGTGCGGTGCCGGCGGCGTACGCGCGCACCCATCATCCGATTGTTACACACATGTGCGCGCGCGGTCGACCAAACCGTAAAACGACACTACGCGCGACGGTGTTTATACGCGGGAGAGACACAATGTGAGTGATCGAATGAGTGCTACGCACGGCAAAGGGCAGCGAAAATATCGGCGTTAACGAGTTTTCACGATTGTCGCGTAACGAGCCAGTGCGTATCGTAATTATTATTAGTCAGCCGCGTATATTTGCATATATATCGATCATATATACCTCTCGATTAATGTACAGATGTATGTTATTGTCCATATTTAGAGCTTCTTAAAACGTATTAAAGTGTTACGTTAATCTAACGGGCATTGTGTATAGACTTGCTGCATTACTGGGCATTACTAGGCATTTTTGGGACATTAGGCCTTGCTGGAGCATTATAAAGATAAATTAACATAAAACAAGATAAATAAGCTAAAATAAGATAATAAGATTAAGTAATGCCCACCGGGCATTAGTCGGCATTGCTGTGCACGATTTTGATCAGCGGTTTCTCCCTCGGCGAGGACATTTAGCTTCCAGCTAAAAAATTGCATGTAAACAATATTTTTATTTCAGTTAGATAAACTCGTGTACGATACGATTGCTTAATTTTATAAGAAATGTTGAATAACGTGTCGAGCGGCCGGTTAACATATAACACCAGCTTGTTCTTTCAGTTAAAAATTTTACGTTAGGCTACGTGTGGTTGCGGTGGTCTGGAAAGGGCTAAGAAGGATACGATCCTTCAGGCCGAAACGGGCCGAGCTTACACAAGTAGGCGAGCGTGAATCATACCTCGTAGCAACGGATACACAGACGGAATGTAACATCGGGCCAACTTGGGCTCTTATATGTCTGCTGACCCACGGCAAGGCGATACGTTCGTATATTACAATTCTATTTATATATACGCGACAAGTGCGACCATGTTTCCGCGCAAAACACGCTACCGATGTCCATATTCTGAGCCGCGAGTCGGAAAATCAACCGTGTTGTTAAAATTGCTTTCGTAACGCAGCATTAGACACACTATCGAATGTTTCGTTTGCAATTTATCTCAACACAGCGTGATAGCCGAGCTGTATATACCGATGATGTCAGAAGAAAAAGGAGGAAATTTGCCGAAATTGCCGACGACAAGCTACGACAAATTACTCTTAATAAAAATATCTACAATCGTGGAAAAAAAAGTTTAAAATTAACATCTCAGAAATAGACTTCCCGCTTTGTACTTATTGACGTCATCGATATGTGTACATAGTTAAAGTGATTATTATATCGCTTTAATTAACCAGTAAACTACAACTCAAAATCTCTTCAAGGTTTACTTTGTCAGCAATATTTCTTCAGATTGTATAAAAAAAACTTACTTATTTTGTCCATCTATGATAAGCAAAAATGTATTGTCGACTTTAGAAAAATTGTATTGAAAACAATCCAACTATCGCGTCATATTAAAAGGTGCAAACGAAATCAATAGTTCTACGACACTCTCTAGTTTCGGTTTTACCTAAAGTTTCTATCTAATCGAGCGGAACAAGAAATCTGCGGAAACGGTTGAAAGGGAGAAACGTCGGCAGCAGAGAAAAAGAACGAACGAAGTGAAGGAAAAGATACTTGCATACCGGGTGATCTGTGTCTACTCACGATGGCGATTACCGAGCGTTATACAGGGTGTCTTTCCATATCCGACAAAATTTTGGAGAAGATAGAACGGATCGAGATGAATGGAAAAGTCCTGTACCATTTTGCAATTTTCGTAATAGTTAACGAGTAATTAATTATTAAAAATCGTTGTCTTAGGCCGGCCTACCGCCCAATTCGAGCGCGTGGCGAGATGTGCGCATAGCAATATCGATCGCTGGGCGGTCACATCTTGCCACGCGTTCGAATTGGGCGGTAGGCCGGCCTAAGA
>NW_011967169.1:415497-420946 GCF_000949405.1 Vollenhovia emeryi
TTTGCGTGAAAACAATTTATGCTATGTAATATTAAAAATGTTTCCGCAGAAAAATAGTCGTAGACTGCTCATCAGAACTAACCCTAAAGTGTAATTTCATAAAAGCACTGATGTGTTAATAATTCGAAGGAATACGAGACCTAAGAGCCGTAACAGTGACTAAATAATTTCATTATAAATTTATTGCGAAAAATATTACCTCATCCAGGGTATTGTGTAATTTGTACAATTTATAAATCGATATTCAGCTTGTATTGTAAGCCCTCAAATTTATGGGAACAGTTACGCAATTTATTAATTATACGACAAATTAAAAATCTTTTATTTGCATCTCCTTTCGTAGAATTTTTACTAACTATATAAATTTCTTCGTTAAGAAAGAAACTCTTGACTCCTAACTAAATCTATAATGTATTATAAAGTAGATGCAAGGCTGTCGCATCTTTCTGCTATACAGAATCTTTTCTTAGAATTTTAGTCACGTCAAATATTACATTTGAAGATCAAGATTGCACGTGACATTGCACGGATCACCCTATGCGGTACGTACATTTGATAGCGAAGTGTGCGTGTGGAGTTTGTATCTCTCGGGATTGGTTCGGTGAAACAAGGTTGGCGAAAGTCGTCCCTCAGCATTGAGATTAATAATCCCGGTGGGCATTATCTTCTTCGCTACGTGACCGTGCGAGGAGGACGCGGTCGATATTGCCATAAAACCCAGTCAGTTTCACAATTAAAGTCGAGCAGATCGCATAATAGCGATTTTCGAAAAATTTACTTCGATTGAATACGAATATTTTTACGATCATTGCGCCAAAATCGGGAATGTGATGCGTGGAATTAATACTTCGAAGCAAAAATTGCATACATCAAACAATCTCATTAAAAATCAAAAAGCGAAAGATATAAATTGGGATTTAATAATGTAATTTATTCATTACAATAATTTTTAATTTTTTATATGTTATATGGATTCACTTAGTAATTTAATTGGCCACCTGTGCCAGGTCCTTAATGGCTTTTACGTTTCAAATTGATGTATATCTTAAAGGACCTAGTTCAAATTTAGTTGTTTTAATTTTTTATTTATAAATCACGAGACACGGTAGTGTCTCGCGCCAAGTATTAGCGTAGCTAGAATTTTGTTTACGTGAGCGTTTACCTACTGATATGATGGTCAATGCTCGGCGAGAAATCGTTAGCCTGAGAAGTCGATATTTAACCAATTCCTCTTTCCATATCTCGCGCGAATAGTAATTGCGCGTACGTGTGTAGAAACTGATGAATATTGAATTAACGCGTTTGAGAAAGCGAAATAGTCTCCCCGAATGTTTTATGCGCATTTTGTGCAACGACATGTAACCAGGAACAAGGAATTAAAAAAGAAATTACGGAAAAGGTTTCCTTTATAAGACTACGAGAATCGCACAATGACTATATCAAAATATGATTAGTCTCATTATCTAACGCAAAAAAAAAATTATCCAACCGGAAACAAAGTTCTTCACTTCGAAGCTTAATTGTTAAAATTGTTAAATTATTTAAAATAAAGGGGAAAGTTTACCCCGGGGAGATTAAAACGTGCATATTCATTATTCGGCACCCGTCTACAGATATGCTTGAAAGAAATGATACTTGAAAAGCGTGGTAGTGTTTATCAAACACGTATAAACGGTGAGAAACAACGAAATGACACGGACCACAAGCGCCGGTAAAGATAACAATTCCGGCAGGCCAATGAAAGCGATCGTAAAGTACGCGAGACAGACACCTCTTTACAAGAAGTGTAAAAAAGTGAACATTACCTCACAATAAAACTTAATTAAAAATGGTAACTTCTTACAATTAGTTCGTTAGATATAGGCGCATTTTTTATATAGATTGTGCAATATACGTGTCGTCTTATGTAAACACTTATGAAATAAAATAAAATAAACAAACTTCCGTCCTTATCCAACAATCGCCCGTCTAAAATGTTAAGAATATACGTTATGCCTAGCTTACATTTAACGCTGATTACGATTCCGCTTTATTTTTTCGTGCTTTTTTTCCAGAGATGTTATCTCTAACTAGACACAAATTATCCCCAAAGAGATTCACACAACCGCGCTTTTAGCGCTACGCGTGTGACACGAAACAGACCAGCGAATAAAAACTCGACGATTCGAACGTAAAATCGTGCGGTTCGTCAGTTTGTAAAAAAAAGGCAGAGGGGCGTTAAAAAATTTCTCTACTCAACATCTTGATGCACACAGTCCTGTCACTTCAGTGTGCTACGATACTGAATTACGTCACGTCACTATACGACACCGTGATGAATGTGATTTAATGTACAATATAAAGTGCGCGAATTGGAGTGTTTCGATTATCTTGCAGCCGATTATTCGGACGAGCACAATGTGACTTTGAGCTAAATTTTAGTCGCAGATGTTTCGCATATTGTTTAAGAAAAAGTGTTTAAACACTCATTAGATAAAAATGTTAACCTACCGAATGATCATTTACACTGCATCTTGAAAAACCATTTTAACATGCAACTTTAATTATATTTTTCCTCTATTATGCACTGTAAAAAAATATGTAAAATTACATACGTAATACGTAACGATTACGCTATTAATAACGGAAATATATAAATTTATGTACTTTTACCAAAAAAATTTTTTACTCTTTGTTGCGTAAATACTTGTTTATACATGACGAGAAATTACAAAAAATTGTAAAATTTACACAACTGAAAGCAAGCAGTTCACTTATTATATAAGGTAATAATTTTACTTACAAGGTGTAAATCGAGGGGCAAACCGCTGACCAAAATCTTGTACACCAATGCCCACTAATGCCCAGTGGGCATTACTTAATCTTATTATCTTATTTTATCTTTCTAATGCCCCAGCAAGGTCTAATGCCCAAACTAATGTCCAAAAAATGCCTAGTAATGCCGCAAATCTGTACACCACAATGCCCTCAGCGGTTCCCCCCTCGGTGTAAATTTGCTGACGTATGTAAATGTACACTTTTAATAGACGGCCCCAATAATACCCACTATAATAATTGTAACTTTACATGTAATTTTTTACAGTGCATGATCTACATTAAGGAATCATGCGCGGAATGTGAATTCACGCCCTTAATTGAGGATGCCATTGTGCTGGAACGTCTGCAAGATTAAGCGCGACAAAATCCCGAGCGGAGAATTATGCGATGAGAATCGCGGCACGCGTAGTACGGAAGTGCGTGCTCACGCAGGGTACGTTTGCGCGCGTGCAGCGCAATGATGACGTAAACGGGCGTTTGATAGATGACCATAGGCGATGTCGGTGATAACAGCTGCAGGACATCGCGGGACGAATTGTCGCGGTCTTAAGGAAATGTTCGCGGCGACGTTGTATCGCCGCGAACAGGTGTTTCGAATATACTTTCGTTCCGCGGCCACCTGCGAGACATTAGCCGCTAATTATAAAGCGAATTTCGCACGCGCAAGCTTCGAGAAACTATCCGAAAGTATTTCGGGCGCGGCCTATGTAATTTCGCAAAGTATCTATAAACTGGCCGCCCTGTATTTTAACGTGACGTAACAATTATAGAATACTCGATAAAGAGATTGCGTTCAACCGATGCTGTCATTGTGCATGCATAATTATACCATTATGACTAAACCAACTGCTATGAAATGGCACTGACGAGAAAATGTGCCGTCCCCATTGTTTAACGTTTCAACAATACAAAAATGGTACATCGGTAGAGGGACATTGTTTCTTCTGCTCCGGAGCGCCCAATCCATAATGAAAGACAAACTACCTAATTCTTCTGCACACTTCACATTCAGATGTATGTAACACGGCATAACAGAGTTACGTAATCGTCGTGATTAACGATTAACGCCAACTTTAGTCGTTTACGATGTGGAAGTGTGGCAGGTTCGATTTGGAACCATCTGTAGAAGGTTGAAAGCCGCCTAGCGAAATGCAAATTCCTCGTAAAACGCTCGAGATAATGTGCTCACGGATGCAGGTAGAAACCTAGAGTGTACTTGGAGTTACGCAAAATTAGGTCCTAGACCACCATCCCTACGAACTAGGTCATCGGCACACGCGCAGATAGGACATGCAGCCAGGGGCGGCTACAGATTCTATTGGAACTCGCGCAAGAACCGAGTGCCAATTTAATGAATGCCTTCCATCTTATCAAATCAAATTTTATGTAAACGTCTGTTTTCAATCAATTTTCTTATTAAATTTTAGTATTTAAATCGACAATAATAACTTGTACAACTTGCAATTCGATTCAGTTGTCAGTGCAACCACCTACAATACAAACTATATTTTCGTAATGTAGACATCGATTATTTATCTGGATTTCCATGTGCAAATCGCACTTTTGTCATTTCCTCTTTATAGAGAAGAGAGGCCTGAAATTATTTAGAAATACTTTTGTACAGGGTTTATTCGAAATGGTAATAGTATCGTATCAAACTATTGATATATTCGATATCAATAGTTGTTCTCTCATCAGGTCTGTTCGCGGCGACCTACCGTGTCAAAATGCCGTTGTACCGTTATCGGGCAATACATCGGCAGTTCCGCTGTGCCGAATGGCGCGTACGTTTCTCGAGCAATTCCCGCGGCTTTTTGCCAGTGGGCAAAATTGCGATAGCACAACGAGGAAAGGTATTACATAAAGCTAGAAGCCCGGCTTCCATAGCGTAATCCAAGAATAAATCGCCGCCGGGCGGCGGGTCCTCTCGCGCTAAGAAGATTACTCTCGATCCGCCCCGTCTCTACGGATGCCGTCTTTGAAAGCGCGCTTTGCCCATTTAGTTAGTGTAAACGACGATAAATCGATCGTACAAAGGATATATATATAATAATATTAACAATTAGCTATAAAGTTTTCGGCGCTCGTTGAATTAAGATGTACACGTAAAAATATTAAGCACGAAGATCCAGCATTACCTTTTTATTATGTGATTTATGGAAAGAATAATAAATCGACTGATCTTTGTCGCAAGGTATCGTATCTCGATTTTACACAATTTTCGGTCTTTCTGCTTGAACGGTCATTTAGGACCAGAATGAGCGTTTAAACAGAAAAACCGGAAATTGTGTAAAATCGAGATAGGGCCTTGCGAAAGAGATCAGTCGAAATGCTGGAAGATAGAAAAGATCGTGTTGACTCTTTTAATAAATTTTACGATAAAATCTAGCGAGATAAAAGTCCGAAAATGAAAATGGTTTCTCGATTGTAATAAGAAATTTAGCGTTTTACTTTACGGATGTCGGCGAATCAAATTTTACGACAAAATTTAGCGAAATAAGAGACTAACAAATGAAAATGGTTTCGCGATTGTAACAAGAAATTTAGCGTTTTACAAAACTTTGACGACAAAATCGAGCGAGATATAAGACTAATTGTAAGTCCGAAAATGAAAATGGTTTGTCGATTGCAA
>NW_011967169.1:422298-475262 GCF_000949405.1 Vollenhovia emeryi
CAAGAAATGTAGCGTTTTGCTATAGACCTCGTTAGATGCAATTACACATAAATAGACTAAGGGTATTGTCAAAGTTAGGTAACTGAGCTTGTGAGTGCCGCACACCCTATGTCGACGAGTACGCGATAATTACATCGTGGTGTCGTGCGACGCGACACCTACGGGGACACGACATTAAAGAGTTGTTCCGGCGAAGCGAGTTAGTTTATCACTAGGTGTATCATTAGTATAACAATGACGACGTAACGCGAGCGGCGTCGCGTATCAAATGCCGATTGCGGCGTACGCGGGCTCGTGAAAGTACGAAAAGCAATTAAAGTAGAACGCAATGTGCAGAATGAGCGAGGGATATTTCCTGATGATAAATCCTCACCACGTACACCGTATACCATTTTTGTAATTACTGAGTTTTTATTACTTGTGTTTTTTTACTCCTTTTACTCACGTGAAGCCTTTAGCTAGGAGATACGCAGACCCGCGGTGAATTTTATAATCATTGTACTCTCTTTTAAACGGGGGGAAATTTGCTTAGATTGTTATTCTCTTAAATTACAATAGAAAATATGCTATTCGACTGTAAATTATATAAATTAAACTGTTGACATATCGACGACCATAGCTAACAAGTTCTTTTACGAAAATATGCTTCTTCAAGGGTTAAGCGTGAATTGAAATATTAAAATTCGTTTATCGTCGGTAGATACTCGCGCGATAAAACGTCGTTACAGGAATTGTTCTACGATCAATCGAGAGGTCAGCATACCCTTTCGAGAGAAAGAGGGGGGGGGGGGATGAAAGGATGAGCCAGGCAAGTAAAAAAAAAATGTTTCGATCGGCAAGAGTGACCGATGCTGCCAGACTACAAGGAAATGGGCGGCCATGAACACGTTTCCGAGCCACTCAATGGGATGGCAACGTGTTGCCGCAATAGAAACTTTTTGCAATAACGTGCTCCCGATACGATAAACACCAAAGCCATACGCGTACAGGGTGAATGACCAATACGTCTCGAGAAGTTTCGGGCGGAACAAGCGTTGAATGTTGCGACTTGCATCTTGCGAGGAGGAGGTTGGACATACTTAAAGATTAGGACACCTTAAATCGAAGTCAGATTGTTGGTGCGTATTTCGGCGAGTGTAATTTCAACTGGGAATACACCTTTGTTGGTGCCGCACACGAAAGTGATTTGTAAGCTCAATTAAACTTTCGTTATTTCGTGTGCCGCGTGTGAATGCGAAAAGTTTTATTTCATCACAAGTTCCCGGCGCGGCCGCGTTTACCACGCATCGATTATATGGTAATATGAAATCGTTGAGCGTCAATGCGTAAACAATGGCACACGAGCGGATTGCCTGAACCACGGCTTTCTACGTAATTATGGAAAGCAGATGCTATTTATTCTTTATCGTTGACACATTTCGATGCGCACGCCATGACGCTTTGATACCTCCGCCATGGGAGAGATCTGTTTTATAACAGACTATCCGTTACGTTTCTAAGCGCGATTGCCCAATCGCGCTTGGCTCTAATTGATTTTAATATTGCAATTAATAATCCGCGGCTGAAATTAAAATCAACGGGCGGATTAAAGTGCAAAAGCAAAGAAATGCTTTTCCAATCAAATGAAGCACGTTAAGTTTAAACCGCTTTCGAATTGTATTATCTTCGCACAAAATAACAGACGTCTCGCGTATATCAAATAGCAAATTCGATTGCTCGCACTAGTGCGCCAAATGATCCGTGTAGCGTCCATGCGGGTCATTTTTTGGCTCAATACTTTTCAACGTGTATTTAAGACAAAGTTAAATGCACAAACATTGACTATAAACAGGCCTTAGCGTGCAATCAGTGCAAAGCAATCGAAATCGCTAAAAGATACACAAGTTTATGAGTTAATAGATAGATGAAAGTCCTCTATTATGAGATAGGGTTTCTGTTAAATTAACATCAGTTGATTCCACCATGAATTTATTGTCCTCGGAGCGATTCACATTGTTAGATCGTGCAATCGTTGCGAACAAAGATTTGTGATTGGATTTGGGTGTTGAAAACCCGCTATCTCGTATTAGAAACTTATCTCATAACGGAGGACTTTCCTCTATAAATTACGGGGCAACATAAAGCGTTCAACAACGATTCGATTCATAAGATATAAAGAAAAACGAAGGATTCTCCAAGTTCCAGTGTAAGTTGGCACGATTCGCTTCTTTTTCCTTTTCGAAATGGAGTTATTCACGCTAGGTGCAACGTATTGGATTTTCGATAACATTTGACGAGCTTTCGACACATGCGCCTCGAACGGTACAGCGACGTGCCAGCGCGATAGTCGAGATATGAAACGCTCGATAATCGCGCGCTGGTATCCCAGAGATCAAACGAATCGACACGCATGCGGCGGAAGCAAAAGTTTCGTTGGACGTCGAAAGCTCAGCCACCCTTCGCGATCGTGCGCGATTCTCACCTCACGCGCTCGAGTTGGACACGACAAATTCATTGCGAGATCTCCAATTTGTTCCCCGAGCGAGAAATCCTTGGACGTACACACACCGGTCCGTTGGCATCTCGCGCGTCCACTCTCGTATTAAATGCGCTGGATGATTCACGCTTCGGACGATAAAAAAAAAACCGGCATCGATTTCGCCTCGCCGTCCACACTGTACGCGACCGAGCACCGATCTTTAAACGCGGGGATTTAACGAGGGGACGACGCAGCGAACGGTTTCACGTTCGTGATTTCGATGCTTTACACTCGGTTCCGACGACAGAGCGGCGTGTATCGCGATCTTACCGTTAAAATTCAGAATCCGGAAATTGATTCCCACGCTCATTGGGCAAATTGCGGAAAGAGGAAATTAACAAGTATGGATACACGGACCGCGGATCGATCCCGGGGCGAATCGGCACACGCTGTGACGGGGTCGGGAAGGCCGCTCCCAAGAGGGAGGAGGATCTTCCGTCCTCTCGTTCGAGTAAGCGGCGACCGACGAAAATGCAGGATTAAGAAAGCAAGCGCCGGTTGAAATGCGTGGAGGATGGGGAGCGAATCGGTGAGACGGGGGGGCGAGGGAGGGCGGGGGCAGAAAACCTCCTCGGAATCAAATGGAGAGAGGAGGAGGAAGGAGCGGAGAAAGAGAAAGCACTGCCTACTCCTGCCCCCCTGCCGCCCTGTTTTTTTTTCGACACTCCGGGCATCGTGCACTCACCTACGCACACGCAACTCTCTCGCGTGCACACGCGAGCCTCTCTCTCGCTCTTCCACCCCTTGTATTCCGATAATAAGTGTATACCTGTCGAGATGCATACATGCGAGTCGAGCCTCGGCGACGACGTTGGCGACGAGGGTGCACGAGGACGAAGAAGGCGACGAAGGCGGCGATCGACGATAGTGGCGGTGATGTCGGCGAGTGCTCCTCCCCCGCCCCCGTAGGTGCGTGTGCGAAGACGACTCAGACCTCCGTCGGCGCGCGCGACGATTCGCGGACGACGGCGAGAGCTCGCCGACGGGCACGGGACAGGAGTCCAGGACACGGCGTTCGCGCGTACATCGGCGGAGACGATGGAGTCGTCGCGTGGAGCTCGGCGGGTGCGGATGTGCGCGGCTCACGGTCGTTCGGTTCCTCTCTCTCTCTCTCTCTCTGTCCCTCCCTCGTTTCGTCCTTATACGCTCGTCTCTCTCTCTCTCTCGCACGACTGTCTTTAGCTCTCACTCGCGCACACACGCACACGCGCGCGCGCACGCACGCACTCGCGCATACACAGGGTCCGTTTCTCACTTCCTTTCTTTCTTCGCGGTTTTACCTCTTCCGATCGCCGTTTCTTTCACTTGGCCGTGCCTCTCTCTCTCTCTCTCACGCGCGCTCTCCTGCCTGTCCGTCAGTAACCTAGAAAGCGGCCGCGGCGGCCATTCAGGATTACGGGACCTCGGTCGGTGCTTGCGTACGCACCGCCTTGCTCGCCACTCGCCGAAATCAAGTGGCGCGGGGCCCTCTTTTTCGTCCTCCCTTTACCCAGCGGGAGCTCGCGCTTCCTCCTCTTGGCGTCCCGCGCGCGTCCCAAGTCGGACGCGAAGACGATGCTACTCGACTCACGCCGCGAGCGCATGCACGTACCGTTCGCCCATTACCGCACGCTCGCTCGTGCCCTCCTCGCGTTGCACGACGGCGATTCGGCTCCAAGCAGGCGTAGGCTGCTGCCACGACGAGGTCCTCTCCACGCGGGCGGACAGCCGCGGCTCGGAGCGATACGCGATACCGACCGGCGCACGATCGCCAACACCACACGCCGCTCGACTATCGACACTGTGCTCCTCCTTTCCTCCCCCTCGGTCTCTATCTCTCTCGCTCTCACGGCGCGCGCACTGTGCTCACTGTACTCGCTGGGCGTACGATCGCGATCGTAGAGCGCGCACCAGCACACCCTCGCGACGGTAGATCGGCGAGGAGCGACCGACTGTAGCCTCCCCTGGGTGTGCTCGAGGCGGCGGTAACGGCGGCCACGGCGACGGCAGCGACTATCTCCACCACGACGGCAACGACGAGCACGACAACGGCGTTGCCGTGTCGCGCGCGGCACCAACGCCGAGAGTACGGCGACACGTACGGGAGCGCGATCGGGCCGGTCCTCGCCTCGGTCACCTCGGTGCGCTCAGGGATATTCGCCCATTTCTGACAAATCTCCCGTCCGAGATGCACCGCGTTAACGACCGACCGTCCGTCCCCCACCTAGCGCCACGCACAGATTCACGGCACTTGGATTTTTCAACATGGCGGCGCGCCGTCACCGACCCCGCAGGCGCCGCCACGCGCGCCGCCGCAGCTCAGTCCAGCTCGGCGCGCGCCACTTTTAAACTCGGCGCAAGAGGGAATACCAAATCAATCCAACATCTTTCCGTGTAATTACCAAATTCACTCGTCACTGCCGTTTTTCTAAGTATAGAAAACTATTTCTCTATAAATATAAAGGTATAGCGCTTGTGTTCTATTCAAAATAATGACAATAAGTTAAGGCCAAGGTTGACTGGTTATTCAAATTATTTTACTAAAGAGTATGTAGTTACATTAACTCCAATTTTGCGGACGCGTTTCAGCACACTATATCTAAGAATTATTTAATTATTTATTAAGAGTTTATATTATTATATCAATTTTAACAATCATTCATGTAATTAATTTAATGTATATTCGAAACGTATAGTTAGTAATAAGCGCTGATGAAAGCACCGTGTGCTGAACCGCGTCCGCAAAATTGGAGTTAATGTAACTACATACTCTTTAGTAAAATAATTTTAATAACCAGTCAACCGAAAAAGCTTGTCAACCTTGGCCTTAACTTATTGTCATTATTTAAAACAATTTTTCTTTCGTCATTTCACATATTTTCATGTCCTGAATTTTTTCGTTTCTGGCAGTTCACAGCCCGTAGATTGCTGGCGGCGTGTAAGTGCCCAGTCTACAATAGAGATTTAAACTCTAAGACTGACTAATCACAGTCGCGTATTCTATTCGTACTTGACCGCGATTAGTCAATTTCTTAAGGCTTAGATCATCTATTGTAGACTGGAACTAATGGATTAATAGGCATCATCTGTTAATTCCACCGTGAATTTATTGCTCTCGGAGCGAAATCGATGGAAAATTCATTGTTAGATTGTGTAATCGTTACGAAAAAAAGATTTGTGATTGGATTTGGGTGTTGAAAACCTGCTATCACGTAATAGAAAACTGTCCTCTATTTCAGATTTTAATCAAGAAAATTCTACAATCAAGCTCCACGTGTGAAAATCGCGTTATCAATTCGTTTTGGTTTCGAAAAGGAAGTAAGGAAGGGAATAAACCGACGTGAAATACCTAGCGCTGTATTACTCTATATGAATACAATGTTTTTCAAATACAGTGATTATGCTGAAACCGTGAAGAATTTTGCGCAAGTAGAAATTCACCTATCAATAAATCTTTAATTAAGGGCAAAGTACTTTTGCAACAGCTCCTCATAGATATCTTTGTCAGTTTCCAGAAATAGGCAAAAGATGATTCTATCCACCTGAAAGCGTATAGTTAAAACTTGATGTGCATCTTTGATCGTAAAGTAGCAATTTGTCAGATGTATATATGCAGTCTTACGGCATCTTTATTGTCGAGGAGAAATTTCTTAACCGTCGATAAAGCTACTTTAGCCGCTGGCCTTTGGGGATATCCGTAAATTCCAGTAGATATGCATGGAAACGCGATAGTACGCAGACGATTCTCTTTTGCCACTGCCAGACTATTCTCGTAACATTCTTTCAATCTATCGGGTTTCTCACCTTGCGGGCCAACAGTATGGATAATATCTGAAACAGTTATTTAAACACGAAGTAATAAAGGAGTAAGAGCCAAGACAGGATGTCAGTGTCTAAATAATATGTAAGTCCATTGCGAAAAATAACACCTCAGGTAGGATTTCAACCTGGGCTATTTTTCGCAATAGACTTAAAAGTAAAATTATTTAGACACTAACATCCTGTCTTGGTTTTTACTCCTTTATTACTTCGTATTTGTGTTTTCACATTAGAGCCTTGTGAATTTTATTACTTATTTAATTGTTAATATTTTCAATAAGTTATAGACTGCGCATAGTGTAACTAGTAGGTCTACTCTCTGTCGGCTCCCTTGATCTTTGCGGTCCCGATCATGTGTGTGTATACGTACTCATCCAAGCCACACTACCACACGTACGACTTTTCTCTCATTGGTCTGCCCAGAACAATGTTGGATGCGCAGAATGGATCGACGCAAAATGAAACAAATGACGGAGTGGACCTACTGGTTATACCATGGTCTGCGCAAAGTTGAGCTCTCGCAATTATGCCTCATTTACATTTAGCTGGCAGCATATAACCCCCGGTGATTTTAGCTTCGCCAACTCTGCATCCTCCCAACGTCGCGCATTCCTTCCTCAAATTTGGTCCTGCCGCTCGATGAATAGCTCCGTCGACTGAAATGTTTATTATTAAGTTATATAGAAATATTTTCTTTATCTCTCAAGTACATAAAAGTACTTTCTAATGGGAATATCTTGTACCTCCACCGCCTCCCAAAAGACTCGAATTGGCAGCATTGACAATCGCGTCTATCTCAAGCGACGTGATGTCTCCTTGCCACATCGATACCTTCTCGGTTAGAGCCTCGTCGATTTTTTCAACTTTTTCAACAGTTTGGGCGATAGTGGACTTGTTTTTATCCCAGTACTCTGACCATGTGGAAATCTGATCGAGAGTCGTTACCTGTCCCTTATAAAAGCTCCTCTTCTCCTCTGGCGGCATGTTCAAGAATTTTTCTATTTACAGAAAATGAAAAGATTTGTCAGGATACTGTGCAGTCTTGTAATAGTTCTCTATTCAATTGATCTGTCACTGCCCAGAGAGCCAGTGTGAACACAAGTTGCTTTCATATTGCTAACAAAAATGTCAGCACCTTGCTATGCATCTATGTAGTCTTTTGTGCTGTTTGCATTTGGTGTTGGAAATGAAATATTTGCATGATCCAAACATTAGCATCAAGTGCTTGGCCGGATGTAATAGATATAACATGTTTATAGCTGTTAGAAAATTGAAAACAATGTACGCCCATTTGATGCGTTCTCTCTTTAGCTGTGCACTCAACTACGATACGTTACGTACAATATGTTAACATTATGTACTTAAATCACTCAAACATCCCAGCAAACACAGATCATTGCTGCTGTTCTATGTTTGCTGGGATTGAAATCATATTCCTAGCGAAGAGCTAGGATCAGTTGCTGGCATTTCATCTCCATACATTGCTCGAGCATACTGGCCCTCTGGGTGGAAGCGGTTCCTTACGTTTCTCGTCTTCGAACGACATCTTTCCCTTGGATTCGACGGAAGTGGCCGAACTGCCTCTCGAGAGGGAATTCTGAAGGATACGAGCGCGCCTGAAAGAGCAACTAACAACGGTCGCCTAGAAACCAAAAGCAGCGTGTTCTCGCAACTCGCACAAGTCACGCGGTGCCGGATACACTCTTCCGCCTTACTTTCAGAGCCAACATATTCCACAGCGCGAGAATCACCCCCGAGATGTGCTGTTAATCATCAACGTCGCGTTCTCACGAACGGCCTTGTGTTGTCGCAAATCAATCTCGCCGCGTATATCGAGAGAGGCTCTCGAATCGCTGCAAAAACAACCCTCCTGGTCTCCGCTCTCGCTCGCGATGGCGATATTCGCGATGACGAGCGATTCTAGCCGGTATCGTAAATGTAGACGGGCCGGTTTTTCGCGCATGCGCGCCAAATGCGGCCTCAGTAAAGTGTCCGTTTTGGTGATAAAAATATGAGTTATTGATCACAAATTTCTGAACTTGTAGACATTTCTGTGTATTATTCAATTGTCTAGCGTTCCATTAAATCTGTTTCATAAGATCTTAGTGCATGCCGCTCAAATTATTTTATTTTCTAGACACCTGGGAAAAATTTTTTAATCTAATCATATCGGAGTACTCAGATATAGCCAGTGCAAGCACAAGTTGCTTTCATATTGCTAACAAAAATGTTAGCATCTTGCTATGCATCTATGTCGTCTATTGTGTTGTTTGCTAACATTTGATGTCGAAAATGAAACATGCATGATGGACGTCTTCTCTTATTTAGCCAATACTTCTATTTAGCAACATTGGTCTGATATATATTGTATTAATATTAGACCAATATTGTTATTACATTGTTAAATATTGGCCTATACACTTCCAATATAAATCTAACATTAAATTATTATCGTGCAATACTTGCATTTATTCCATGACCACCAATATTGGACTAATATTTAACTAATATTTTGCCAATGTACTGTGCTACTAGAGAATATAACATGTGTGTTATATTACATTTACATTGATGTTATGTAACTGTTACTTTGGTGTTTTCTGGAACTGCTAATCTTTTGCCAAGACTATCGCGCCCATTTCTCCTACACTACTGTATTCGCTGCTTTACCGTCGCACAAAAAAACTGACCCATTTAAAGCCAGCGACACACAATGCTTCTTGCCTGTTGGATTGCTTAAATGCACACGCATCTGCTGGCTGGTGAGAGCCAATCAGAATGCAGTGTGATAGGGGGAATCTAGAGGAATAGTTTTATCAAATACTTGAAACTATAATCCAATCAGCGCAAAGCGTTCACTGTGCATCCATGAACTTGGCTGACAGAAATTAGTAAAATTGATAATTGAATATATTTTGCTTGTAAATTATTTGTGATTGAGTTTCAGTCTGTTTTCAACGTTTGTGACAAAAGCAATATGTTTCTTTGTAATTTATAATTTTATTTTAGTCAGCCGACACTTTGTTAAATAAAACAGACTTTGATAATCATAATCGATAAGAAATGGTTTGTGATTTACAAATACACCAATATTACGTCTGCGAATTAATCCGTTTCTTATACATATTATTTGGAAAGTAAATTATTTCAATGATTGTACATACCGCGCATGACGGAACCGCTGCCGCCATCTAGCGGCTTCAGCGCACATCGTGCCGCACTTTGCACGAGTAGTGTCATCTAGAAGAGACACTGACAATTCACGGTAATTACTTGATGGTAACGTCTGCTGTAATTGCGAAATCGATACAAAAACCTGTCGTAAGCGTCATAATTTTCCAGAGCTCCTCTTCTTCAACGCGAAAGCATAGAAAAAAATTGAAACTAACAAGAGTATTGGCTTCTGCATGCACAATTAGTATATTAAAGAATGTGCCTAAGACAAGTGAGAAAAATGGCACAATAATAAAATTACAATGATTTATGTCAAAATTTCGCTCGTTTCCAATATCGAAGAAAGTCGACAGAGTGAAAAAAATAGTCGCGAAACAGACACGGTCAACGGCTGTTCGTGATAAACAAATCGATGCTAGTCGTAGTGAATCCATTATCAAGTGTGGCCTTGATTTACTAACAACATTCGCCAGAAATGCAGACCACTATAATGTTACATCATGTAAAATTACGCCATATCGAATTATTCATCGATATCACGGTAGACGAAAACGATACGAAACACTTTTGGTAATTATGCATAAAAGCGACTTCCTCTCCGATTTGTTTTATTTTTAAAGATGTTGTTGGGGATGTCTTCCCGAGTCATTTCATATATATATGATATATAAGGGCCGGACTCAAATAGTTTCGGAGATACAGGCTGAGAAAGGATACAAATAATAAATACAATGGTAATTCTTCAGTATAGCTGCTCCACCTCCAAAATCAATCAAATTGGTCTCATTCGACGCGTTTTTCAACGAGGAACAACTTTTTCCTCAGACAAAATCGTCGCACTGCCCTGCGAAGCGAGATATTAATTGTTAAAGTTGACAACTTTTAGTGTTAGAAAATCTGTCATGCGGAACATCCCAGGAACAGAAAAGTCATAATGATATCATTAGGATGTCATCATGACATTATTTGTCACTTAAAAGTCACTAATAAAAAATGATGTAAAAATGAAAAAGGAATCGTACACTATATTATACATAGATAAAAGCGTCCTTTGGTTTTTAAAATATTTATATCGTTTTAATATACATGTTGTTGAAGTAAAATATTGTTTATTAGTAACTTTTAAGAGACAAATGTCATGATGACATCCTAATGATATCATTATGACTTTTCTGTTCACAAAATGCTCCTAAAAAGTGTATCGAATGACATCATCATGATTTTTCCTAAATCAAAAAATGAGTTCTACTTGATGTCATTATGATATTATTATAATTTTGTGTTCTACCTGGGATACTGTCTCCACGCATGTACTTCTGCCGTTGTACTGTTCCACATGGGTTTGCAACTTTCCACGTGAAGCGAGATCCACTCCACATGTTGTGTCACTACATTTCGTCGGTATGACAGATTTCCTAACTCTAAAACTTTAACAATTAATATCTCGCTTCGCAGGGCAGAGCAACGATTTTGTCTGAGGAAAAAGTTGTTTCTCGTTGAAAAACGCGTCGAATGAGACCAATTTGATTGATTTTGGAGGTGGAGCAGCTATACTGAAGAATTACCATACATATGTATACATTATTATTTGTATCCTTTCTCAGCCTGTATCTCCGAAGCTATTTGAGTCCGGCCCTTATATATATATATATATGAAATGACTCGGGAAGACATCCCCAACAACATATTTAAAAATAAAGCAAATCGGAGAGGAAGTCGCTTTTATGCATAATTACCACACTTTTATTTCTGCGACTGCGAATCAAGTTGGAATGAGTAGAAACCCGCGTGGGCGTACGCATCCCGTGGGCGTTTATACGAAAATGTGCCTCTAGCACAGAGAGACGTTCACCCACTCTGTTAGTTTCGGCACATCTATCGAAATGCTCTCTTAGCAGTCACGTAAACGCCATAGTTCTGTACTTCATATACTGAATCGGTTGCACTTGCTTCAGCAAAATCCCAAGATAAATCCCGAGATAAATTTTCGACGAAATATAGGCCAAAGGTTTTTGTGGAAATTTATCCTACTTTAAGATTAAGTTTACAACTGCGTGTAGAAAGGTGGCTTAAATATATTTACGTATTTCGCGTATTTTTTCCTCAGATCATTGAAAATATTTATTCAATATTTTTTAGTAGTCGTAGTCGTAAAACTATTGCACCCGCGAATTATTTTTCATAAACGTCACTTAAAGATTTTGTTACGTTTTAACGTTTTACATTTCACTCTAAAATATGTATACTTTTGCTTTAGAATATACTGTTTTGCGAGTGAGACCTGTAGTTGGCGCAAACGAAATATTACAAGCGAAAAATAAGAATCTGTCGCGCAATTAAGTAGTACGTTGAAATACCTGAAATACTCCTACAGAAATGTAACAACTGGGAACGAAAAAAGCACTGAACAATTACCAGAGCTCAGTAATTGAATTATCAGAAATCACTGATGTACAGTAATTTCTAGTAATTATTTTGCTTACGCATTTCTGTAAGGGTACACTCATAAATTACAGGTACAATTCATTGCACCGTTATTACGCTGAGCGTAAAGTTTGTAAATCACAAGTAATGAAACCCTGAGAATATTTTCAAGAGTCACGCGTTCATTTGGTTCGGGGAGAGATTGACGGTTCGACGGTATTTCGAGCTTTCGGATAACGAGCCGCCCACGCCAGGTCACCGAAATCTGACCTCTGCGAGGCCGCATGTGTTGTATTCGCCCGTAGTAAGACGTAGGCACAAGTTACACCACCACGTCCGCTCGCGGCCGCGTCACGTCCTCACCCGAACCCCGTAGCGAGAATAAAAATGTGCCGGAGCTTGCACGCGAGTATTGTATGATACTCGGTGTGTTTATGATTAGAAAAGTTTTGAAATATATCGTGAAGCAGTCCCCTACGCGAGATTACATCCTCCTTGTCGGCAGGCGGGGACTTATGGGAATAAAAAAAGAATGGAAAGCTAAAAGTACTTGCCGTTCTTTTCGTCGAAAACGCCTTGAAATTTTCCCGGTTAACTTCCTTAATCTTCTCTTTTATCAACAACGAGCGTACGCAAATATGAAATTTACTGGACTCGAGCAGACATTCTCGATTTACCTTTCGAAGCAAACTTTCTTGTCGATGTGTGAGAGAAGAGGAGGAAGAATTACAATAAAGACTTAAATTTCTACTGGCAAGCGGAGAAGCTGTAAAGTAATCTTCTTGAATACAAGGCGAGAAAGCGACATATGAAGGATTTCCCTTAGTAGCAGCGTATTGACCAAATTTTGGGTAATCGCATTGGCCCATTATTTGCTTGTATTTAGCCAATCTTAAGAAAGTGCACTGTGCTACTAGGGTCATCATCGTCACCAGCCAAAATTCGAGTTTCTTTTATCTCGACGGTTTTTCACCCTCGACGGCTGCCAACCAAAGGTTGACTCTATGAAGGGAGTCCAGATGTTTCACCGAAGCGAAGTCGTCGTCATCGATATTCTTGATAACCATTTACTTTCCTATTATTACCTAAGAATAGTTTAGGTCATATAATGTTTGTTATACATTGATGTCGTTCGCGCGAAATCGTGGCGCAAAGTCCCGGCGCGTAGACTCAATGTACGATGTCTAATGTGAATGAACGGTCTCGGGCAAGGAGACGGGCGACGCCGACGCTGACGCTGATGCCGACGACGACGTCATCGGCGGGGAAGCGGCGGCGGCGGCGGTGGTGGTACCGGTGGCCGGAGTAGTGCTTTTTCCACCGGGTTGTGCGGAACGGCAGCCGCGTAGTAGCGCATGCTGAAAACCGCCCCGCTATCGATCCGTCCACAGTCCCCAGCTTGCTCTCGCTTCTCCTCACAAGCCTCGCGCACGTCGCCACCGAGCAACCGTCCTGGCACACGTATCGGCCGCGATTTTATATACATTTCCGCGTAACAACATATCCTTCCTCGTCCTTCCGTCTAGTTTGCCCGGCCGTTCAGGAGTGCACCAGCAGGTAGAATCACCAGCGGCAGCGTTATGGCACGTCGGGGCGAACACTGCAGGGCGATTTTCCTACTGTGTGAGTTTTTCTCTCAAAGAACCAGAGAAAGAGCTTCCCTTTCCAGCGAGGGAAAGGAGTGCGTTTCCGTTCTTATCGCGAGAAGCGGAGTCGTGCCTCTACGTGATGACGGGGGTTGCGTCAAGTATGACTAACCGTGTCGCGCCATTTAATTTCTTACGTTAGATGCGTCGGCGAAAGGTTGTTACTCGAATGGAAAAAAGTGCTACGACTATTGCGAATCTCGTCACGATTACTTGACGTTTTCGAGTATGCGAAGAGAAAAGTAGATTAAGATAGGGAATAACGAGGGATTATTTCTCGATGCACATGGTTTGTCAAAGGCTCAAAGTGCCAAACGTCAATAACGATGTGTGAAGAAGCTCGTCGAAACTGTGTTCCACGCCATCGGTCGCGAAAAAGAATAATCGTAATACTTTTAATATGTGCGTATAGATTTAGCTTTAATGAGAAATTTATAGAATAAGCTTTGCGATTATTATTTTCCTCGCAAGTCAATCCAGTAATTGCTTTGAATAGATGAATGTCGTTGGGACGAAGGCAAACGACGGCTCTGACGTAATAAATGTCACTCTAATAAAATCTCACGAGTGATGTAAAACTTTTAGATAAACGATGCGAGTGGTTCTTTCTTGTATTTCCTTAAGGCTTAATACTTAACGAATTCTGCGCGCGTTTAATATTCACCCGGGTTTCTCCTTAACCCTATTTTCCGTATAATTTAGGAGCAACGGGGGGAAACTGTCTTTCAAACAAGGGGTGAAAGTTATACACGCTCGGCTAAGAATAAACAGGAGGCATTGTACAAATAAATTAGACAATGGACTTTTGACGGCGGGCTTTTTGCGAATGTTACCAGTTTGCCTTTAAAACTGGCAAGACTACCGCCCGCGCAGTGTTAGCGCGGCGTTACTATTTTACTAAAATAATTTTCGGCAGGGTGTGTCACGGGCATAGCGTTTAGTATCCCCGTCCCTTCGCCGATGCCGCGACAAGTGGAAGAGCAACGTTATACCACACGTAGAATGTCCAAAGTCTACCTGGAATACCCGACTCCGAAGACGAGATTACCCTTGGTAAACCAATTTTATTCGATACCTTAATCCTTTATTAATTTTAGTATTTTCTCTCTCTCTCTCACACAATTTTTACAATTCAAGCGAATGTATGCGGTACATTTTTCAGTGACCGATACGCACTTTTAGAGTTACAGCGATTTATATGCCTATACGCGTGCAGGAGTAATCATTTAAATGGATTCGTGGAACGCGCTAATACAGCCAAAGGGTAAAAAAAAGCACGTTGTGGACCGTGTATATCCATGCATATACACGGCATCTACATGCTAATGTCCTTACGGTAGTGGGCGGCGACCGCTCCTACGTACGCAAGCTGCATTACTAAATCTGCGCGTAATCGTATTACCGCTTATTACGGGCGCTTATTTAACCTAAGGCTCAAATCCGATAATTAACGCCCCCTCCTCCCACCCCCTAAGAAAGGCAACCACGGGCACTATTGTTCGATTACATGATACGGTGCAATTATGCGCGTTCCGGTTTTCGAACAAGTTTGAAAATCCCCGCCGCAATAAAGACCTGTGCTTTTTCAAGGCTTACGCCGGGCGGTTACAATGGCGGTTTTACGCCATCGCTGTAACGTATGATAATGCGTGAAATTCATAAAGGAGCACTGTGCTGTACGTAAGGCAATCTTATCAAAACCTTCATACAGCTCTCGGCCAGACCTTGACTTCATTTTTCCGCTACCCCTTAATCCACTCTTATATTTTAATGTCCACGTGACGCAAATTGTAACTTACGCATGCAAAAAGGTTGCGAACGGTAAAATTAAAAGTGAAATAAGAGGAAGCTAATTTTCTATATGCAACAACGTCATAGTGTAAAAATGTTTCTTTCTCTAACAAAATGTATCGAGATAATGAAATTATGTAATTCTTGATTGAATGGCGTTTATACTTGGCGCCTTTTTTATCTTCTTTAAAAAATGGTTATTTTTATACGTAATAACGTCATAGCTAATCTTTTTCAAAACAAAGTCTTTTTAAAATATACCTTTAGAGACGTGATATTTACAACTTTTTGTAATCTTTACAAGTCGTCGCCGTCAGATTGTCTAGATTCGCTGCGATCATAAAGTGTTAAGAAGGAAATGAAATCGTTTCGATCTAGCGTGATCCTTCATTCTGTTTATCACTTCCGCTGAACGCCTGTTGCTACTTGCAAATATTTCGTTGAATGATGGACGCGCCGTGAAATTTACATTTCAACACTGTCGCATGATAGAGGTGTACATATCTTGGCTGTAAATGCCACTAGCGTCGTTACGACCTCTAAACCAAGAGTTTATTAACGTGACATTTCGCAATGCGACGGTTAAGATACGTGTAAACAAATGCTCATTTTTTAAGAAGCATATATACCAATTTACACCTATTATTATTGGAATTAAAAACTTGTTTTCCCTCGATAAAATAAATTTTTGTTGAAAAAGAATCAGCTCTTTAAATTGACCAAAGAATGCATAAAAATATTTTGCAGACATTGCACCATAACATTAGAAGATTACAGATTTGTTAATATGTTTCGATAAGTTAAACTACTCATAACATTTTTAATATATCGACAACTCGTTTATTTAGACTATTAATTCCTTGTACAAAGTGTTACGATGTCAGATCGAATCGTGAAATTATTGTATAAAGTTCTATGGCGTTCTGTACTCTTAAATAATGAATCTTTCACCATCGTGAAAAATGTTATTGTCGTTTATTAACGGGACTATAGAATATTCCAATTTAAATAAAGAAATAATACATCTACTTTAATTTAGCAGGATTTAAGTAATTACGCGAATCAGAAATTAAATGTTACAGTTGGAAGCTTGGGAATTAAATCTCAGGAAGATGAAAAGTTATTAAGCTTTGCGAATTCCGTTTGAAAAGTTCAAACTTAAGAAATTTTCTAACTTGGTTAAATTCTGTGTTTTTCTGAGTTTCCACACGGCTGCGCTCAAACTCAATATATTTACAATGGATTTGTTGACCTCTTTGGCGTTAAGCTTTTATAACATCCGATAGCTGCTTTTACCGCACTCCTTGACATTTCGATGGTATTATGTGACGTCACCGTGCAAAGACTTTGCGGCGTTCTCGTGGAAACTTTTACTATTGCCACCCGCTATCGGCTTATGTTCGTTCTTATGCTTTGTGATTGCAAATTTATACGCTGTAACGTTGGCTTACCCATTTCTCTGTTAATGATTCGTTACATGGAGTTGTTATTGCAACAAAAAATTGTTATTGCAAAACTCGTTACATTTATGTTACAATAACAGACGACCTTCCATAGAAGGTCACAAGCTTCTAAGCGGAAGTTATCTTTCTACGATATAATATCAAACTATAAATGTAAGGCTTATTGAGAGAAAGAGAGCGAGAGAGAACCATTCTTGTAGATGATAAAAATTCTATTGAACAATTTCCGTTAATAATTTTCCGTTAATAATTTTATTACCTAAATGGCTTTTACCTTTCTAATTGATTTATATCTTAAAAGGACTTAAAATTTAGTTGTTTACAATTTTATTGTTTCGTTTCACAAGCGAATATTACGCCCCTTCTTAATTATCTTACATTGCGTTATTCATTTGAAGCCGGTAGGATTGAATTCTGAACTCAAAACAACTACGACCGTGCCCTCAACCACGTCGACTACGCACAAACCGTTTTCCACGGAAGAACCCTTATATCGGCTGGATGGAAGCAACGGACAAGCTTGCATTCTTCTTCAAGTAGATGCGCTTATCACTATCAAATATCGTACAAAACTCGGCGAGGATCAAGTAAGAATTCATTAAATTCCAAAGAAGAAAATCCTTGATCATTGCGCGCGGTACAACGATGGATAATTATATAATTGATATTTATATTTTTAGGAAGCGGATATCTACGTACCTAACGATGCAATTGTGACCGGAAATTGCGATAATGAAAACACAGTGACAATGTCATTGAAATGGGAAGCCTTCGTATTATCTTGGAGCTTCGCTAAGGTAATCTTTTATACGTAGTGTCTCGATCTTCCCACAGCTGCGTCGAAAGATAAATTGCTCGGTTCTAGGGATAATTATACGAAGGATGAATCATTTTAATTGCCAGGCACGGTGCTGCTTTTTGTGAAAATCGATACGTGACCCTTTTACCGAGATACCGTTCGTTTGATTTTCACCTTCATATCGGTGATTGCGTGCTAAAAGCTATCATGAAATTCCGTCTTGAATATATGTCTCAATTCGAGTAACTGTCACATGTGGAATAAAAATACTACAAATTTACTAGAAGTGGCACAGATCTAGAAAAGAAAACACAGGCAGCGAGTGATGAGATATTATTTATAAAGCAAAGTTGTATTTAGGATTATGTCATGTGATTTTTCAACACAATCCTAGTAATCTTAATTTTTGTGTAAAAGAATGATAGACCTTGTAAGATTTCCTCCTTAACGAGACACCTGACTTTACTTTCCAGACACCAGGTGGTGAACGCTGGTACGTCGAGAAAATCGAACTGACCTATAACTCCAGTGACAAACACTTTGAACATATTGCTCAGCCAAGTAAGCGCAATCAGTGTCAATCTCATTCAATGTCAATCGTATCAAATCACGCGTGTGTGACTTCTTTTTTACAGCTATATTTTTATGTAAAGGACCCCGCGCATTTTATATAGAAAGTGGCTTTCAGTTAGATTTCGCTGAAATGAAAATATGTTATTGCCCACACCTTCCTGATAAAAAGTATCAACGGGCACAATCTCCTAAAAGCAATAGTTTAGAAGCTACAAAAGCTTCAAAGCCTCAATTTATTAGGATTTGGGGGTGAAGCTAACATACTGCTTAGGAGTTTATTTTTGTCCAAGTAAACGCATATGAATGTATAAGTATAATTCGGCGTCGGTGTATATATAGGGTGAGGGAAAAAGATTTGATTATAGGGTATAGTCCTTGATGTTTGGTTTAGTGCAACGCGAAGCGAAACAACATTCTCCCTTAACTTCTATTCGACGATATAATCAAGCCTTTTTCCCTCGCCCTATATATACATCGACGCCGAATTATACTTATACATTTTCTATCATCATATATACGCATTTACTTGGACAAAAATAAACTCCTAAGCAGTATGTTAGCTTCACCTCCAAATCCTAATATTGAGGATTTGTGGCTCCTAAACTATTGCGTTTAGGAGGTTGTGCCCATTGACACTTTTTATTAGGAAGATGTTGGTAATAACATATTTTAATTTCAGCGAAATCTAACTGAAAGCCATTTTCCATTATAAAATGCGCGAGGTTCTTTGTCATAAAAATATATTAAGCTATTAGAGTTATACTTTATTGAAAAACTATAAGATATACTTGATATACATTTTCGAGGGAACTTGAATAATGTGTTTAATTATAAATTTTAAATTAATTAATTTATAAATATTTTTTAGACAAGACTATTCGACTGAGTACCGGCCAGAAACATAGCTCCATGCTATTTCCCACACCGGTCGGAAAATCGTACGCTTGTGCCGAAGAAACAGAAATAGCGCTCACCGACGGCAAAAATCATGCCACCGTACTTTTGAGGTATTTCAATATATTATCGATTTAATTTTAACAACCAAAGTTGCGTTTTAAATTATAAACAGTAAATCGGACATATAATGCAGAAATTGCAATTTATAGCTAAAGTAAATTTTATTTTATTTGATACTTGAAACTAAACGCGCATTTATATGAAAATCAAACCAATATAGAAAGTGATCCTCCTATCATAACTATTTCAAATCGAACGGTCATATTTCGTGTTAAATGTGGAATTTCGTTACAAGTTAATAATATATAGTTACGTAATATGATATTATATATATTGGGTTTTTTATTCTTGTTATTGCGTGAAGTGAGAATTTGTCACACATTATCATGAAAAATTTCAGAGACATGAAGCTGCAACCGTTTAAGTTCAAGAACAACGAGTTTGCTGTTGAATTTTCATGCACCTCATTAAGTGCGCGGGCCAACAGAGATGAGACTGCGCCAGTTGCAGTTGGCTCTACCTTGGCCGCTGCAGTTCTCTTAACGATCACCGGTTATGCGGCCTATCGATACTTCAAAGTGAAGAAAGTTCAATACGACACGATGGAATAAACAAACCCCCGGGGATCCCACTGTCATGTCGATGCCAAAGAAGCAGATTTCGCCAAAAATTAACATCGCTCATGAGTGAGCGACACAATTTTTTTCGACATTATACGCTAGTCGTTTCTGGAAAAGAAAAAGGTGTGTTTTCTCTGAAATTTTTCCTTTCGGATATTTCTCTTTTAATAGACATGAATATACGACACACATATTGACATATCTTGTAATTATCATGGAAGGGATCCGCGATGATCTTCGAAGATACCGAATGAGTCGATTAACAGTCAAATTAAAATCCGGCTTAGAGCGGGCTCCGTGAGACAAGATATCGCGCATAGAAATTTTTTAGATAGACATATCTGAATACATATCCAGATTATCCCATCAGAAACGTTAAAAGATATATTTTAAAATAGATTTTTATTACTTAAAGAAAATTAGAATCTGAACGTGTCATAAAAGTAAAATTGATTTTTATTAATTAATATTATATGATTTATTCTACCGTTTTTGAAAATGTTATCGCTATTTGATTCCATTGTTTTAAAAGAAATATTTGTTTCATATTTTCTTATAGATCATTTGTCTTCAAAACCAGGAAAAGATCTTGATGTTTATATCGTGACGTTTATCAATTTTATAATTAAAACAGTCAATCGAGCATTAATACATAATTATATACACACGGAATTAGATATCATCGATTTATGCGGTAAGTATTTATTATAAAAGTGTCGACAAATGATGTAATGCAATTTCATTGCTAGTATATGCGCGACATATTTGTCAATCGCATCGAATGTCAACATATTCGCTTAAGATTTAAAGAAAAATGACATTCGCATTCGCAAACTCGGATGGTTGTATCGATAGGCTTTCCAATTCGTAGATTTTGGTCTACGCATTGTCATATTTGTATGAGCATTGGAGAAAAGTACTTTGAAATCTTGTTAATCGCGTACAATTTTTCATTACGATAGTTTTTTTGTTGACTACAAGTCTTTAAATTTCGCATGATTTGCTAGAAAATACACAAAAAAACATATACTTTAATCTCCCGCGAAATACTTGCAGCATACATTTAAGACAATTGAATCGTTTCTCTCGGCATAATTCTTATAATATAATGTATCTTTATCTTCGTGAATATTATTATAGGTATATAGTAGTAATCACTATATACATATAGTAATAATAAATATAATACATATAACGATAACTTTAGTTAATTCATATGAAGAAATCGAAATGAGACTTTAACATCTCGGAGACGTGAAAAGGTCCTTCTCGGCAGCTAACGATGTTAGACGGGTATACCTAGATTACAATTCATAAGAGTGTATTAAAAATGTTAATACATTTCGATGTGACGCCTTAATTATCTTGTACATAGCAATCCATAATTTACAGTTTCGTTCCCATTTTGTACACCAGTCGTACTCTATTTAATTATGCTTTACTCTCTATAACGTAGTCTCGTAAGTTACCGGGGTTTGCAAGTTTAAAAAAATTCTAACAATAAGATATTTAGCTGTAAATAGAAAATTTAATTAGTTCGTCATTTTCTTTGTTGCTGTTTACGTCTTAAATGGATTGATGATTTCAACTAGTTTGCAATTTGATCTTAAACATTATTTGCTTGACTTGATATATTATTATACAAAGTAAGAAATTGTGTACATATATATGTGCGTGTGTATACACACGCGCGCACACACATATGTACTTATACATAGACATTCTGTATGTTTGTCAAATCTTCTTCGGAATATTTATATGAATATGTCAATTTAAGAAGTGTAATAATACATTTACTGAGAGAGTAATAATTTGTAATAAGGGAGTGGTATTATAAAGACACCGTAAAAATATTTTAATTTTTGTCGATGCGTACGCGCATCAATAATAAATCACAAACACATATCTATAAATCAAATGTATGAGTGCTGATACCACGGCTATGTATTATGAATGAAATGTTTAATTTTTAAACAGAAAGATAATTAAAATTTTGATTCTTACACAAACTTCTATCGATCTCTTATCACAGGAACTTTTGCTCTTCCTGTATTCTATACTTTATGCTGGATTTTTTCCAAGAATCCGGATCTGTAAACTTTCGTAAACGTACACTTATTAGGAACCTACGAAGAATTGATCTTGACGATATCCTGGCGTATAAAATTCAAAGTTACTGCAATTTTATATTTATTCAAATTGCGGTGTTGAGTAGTTATGATATTGCGAGCTTTAATCATATATATGAGATACGATGGGTGCGATGTTTATGATGATAAAGGACAATTTATTTATACGTTGAGAATAGCTGATCGCTGGCGACGGCACGCGATGAATAATATAAATATTAGCAAGTTAGCATATCTAAATGTAAAACGTATGCGTCCGCGCGTGCATGCATTAAGAATTATACATATATTACGCGCGTACATATATGTCGTACAGGTATATAAATATATATAGTATATACATAAATGAAGAAAAACCTACGTTATCGATATATGAATAATATATAAACCTCTGTCTTCCAAGTGCATATTAAAGTTATTTCGTATGTAAATATATTACGGATATCGTATGTCGTATTTCCAAGATTTGTCAATCGTCGATTTGTGAATGTGGCGGGCAGCGTTGTGCGAGTATCGTGGCGATTTACCAGATCTCAAATAAGAGCTTTGCACCATCGATAGAGCCCAGAAATGACTCGTCGATTCGACATCGTTTCGACGTCAACCGACAAGTCATTTCTTGCTGGGATGATCTTTAATTAATTTCCTGACTTTACTTATTTTACATTAAATGTGATTAATATGTATTCCTTGATTTAAAAGAAATGTATATTATAATAAATCTAGACTGGATTATATTTGCTTTGAAGCAAACGTATTGTCTGTTGTGTAAAAAGTACTATGTAATTCAATTTATCACACTTATTACATATCTCGTTATAATTTCAAGCTAGTCTGAACCGAAAACCAGAAAGCTGGAATGACTATCGTGCGTGCTCGCGGTATCGTGATACTAACACAAGGAGGGTCTAGCTGTAGTTATAAAAATGTATTTTTGTGCTAAAGTCAATCTTATACCATAGATATTAACGGATAGCAGCGATTAAGAAAGTAAGCGGCGCGATTTAGCGGGTTATGTCTCGAAGCGAAACGACAAATTAATGAGCGGGACATTCGGTGGATCTCCTACCGATTTTGCGCAGTCCTTTATTTTGTAAAACAATATAAGAGATGCGCACGTGAGGGCAACGCGCAGTGACTTAGACCGCTGAGTCGCGTCGTTTTCACGGTGGAATGGCGTCAAATTATGAATCATATCGCTTGACCTATAGCCGCAGCGTTAAGTCTTGTAACAATTATTATAATGCATATCCGCGAAGATTGCGAGAATTCGGGTTTCACGTATCATAGTGTATCATACGTCTATTAAAATTGTATCATATCGATAAAATAAAGGCTGTTATACAAGTTCACTCAAACATACGTCATATCTCCACAATGAGTGCTGTTACACGGTACCCTTTTTTAATCGGGTTTAATAAATAATCATTGATTTATGTCAAAATTTTCCGAATTTGGAGAATCACGTAGTCTCAGAAAAATGACATATTACTGTTGCAGTCGTTGCGTATTGTACTTTTAGAGATGCTAACGAAGTAAAATAATTAGTCGTTTGGAAAAAGCTATTTTTAGGGTAATAAACAATTACTGTTTCAGTCATGCTCCGGTCTTGGAATATTGCGGACGCCTCTGCGTTCTTCTTTCTTTTTATATCGTGACTATCACGTTCTCTTGTATCGACTTTTCTTACTAAAATGTCAATCTTACAACTCTTAAGAATCTTTTGAATGACTGTTTCAGAGATATAAACGTACGATCGATCTTCTTGCTCGTTTTGAGTAGTTTTGCAAACATCCACGAAAATGATTATATCGTAAAAATCAGCGAAATATTTAGCTCGTAATCGCGTTTTATTTGATATACACGGGCATTACGCCTTTCGAAAGCAGATGTCTATTTGGCGTACACGGAGGGTCGGAGATATAATAATCTCGCGTCGTGGAAAGGGCGTGAAAAGTACAGTCAAGCAGGCTTATGCTAGCCGTGGGGTGCCCCGGTACGGTTCCCTTTGCGCAACACGACGCACCGTCGTCAGCGACTCATTGTTGCAATGTCCATTGAAATCTCTCGCGACAATGGCGCGCGACAAGACGATTGTGTTGTCGCCTGCGAGAGCATCCCGGGTCTTTTTGCGCCCGCGGGAAATCGCCGCTCTTGTCGCCAAGGATTACCCCTCGTAGCGCGGATTATAGCGACGCGCGATTATTCCGCCAATTTGGTATCTAATTAAACGAGTCCGCGAAAAGTACTCGAGGGCAGCTCGATCGCGAGATGAGCAGCGGGGGAGAAAGTTTTTATACAATTCATAAATAATAGCAGCAATAAATCATGGCCGTCGAGAGGAAAATGGAAGAAAGGAGTTTATTTGGCGGCGATATTCGCGATTACATCGCGCCTGTAATTGGCCTGGAGGCGCGCCTAATTAGCAATTACCGCGGCACAGTTTCGCTTAATTGGCCGGAAATTTATTCTTCGCGCATCGGACGATAACACGGCGGCGGTGACCGGGATAATTGTACGTAATTGACCACGTTTGATGACAGATGTACCGCTGGATTCGATAGAGATGGTTCGCGCGCGAGGAGGCAGAGAACGGGCGAGCAGGGCGAAGCGAAGAGCTGAGGAGCGAGGGGAGGAGGGCACGGCGCGCGGCAGCGGGGTACGGGGACGGCCTATAATTTATAAACTAGGGGCTGTTTTGGGGTAATTGCAGATAACGACGGGGCGGTCCGGATAACAAGCCGACATGGGAGTCACTGGACACCGGTGCCGCTCCACCATCCGCGTGTAACACCATAACCTTAGCGTCGTTACGTACGGCAATCCCCGCTATGTGTGTGTAGTATAGTTTGCAACCCTGTCCAAGCGTAAGTTATGTCGCGCGTGATATCTCACCGCCGAGGGTTGAGTTAATAAACGACCGCGGTTGCAGCGAATCGCAACCACCACCACCGCCGCCTTTCGTCCTTCGAACTCGTTAGCTCGAAATGTCCTTTAGACCGAAGGATAGACGATTCGTTCAATTTTTCTTTAACCGCTTCGACTATCCCAATTATTCTCCAGCATTTGAATTAATCAGTTAATTATTGTGCGCAATCGTTAATTTGATGACTTTGTATTAAAGACGTGATTGTCTAAGTTAATTTAGTACAGAGAAAAAGCCCTCTATTGTGAGATAGTAGGTTTTCAACGTTCAAATTCAATCGCACATTTTTTCGCAACGATTACACGATCTAACAACCTATTTTCCACTAAACAGATTTCACTCCGAGGGCAATAAATTTATGGTGGAACCAACTGATGATGCCTATTAATTTAGCAGAAACTCCGCTATCTCATAATAGAGAACTTTCCTCCGTTGACCTCTTCCTCTGAGATAGCATTTTACGATGACGAGTTGTATATCATATTTAAATATGACTTGTGATAACAATTTTGCAGAGATAAGTTCCCTATTTTTGTCAAAAACCACTTCGCACACATATTAAGCATGCAAGACCTTTTTCGTTGACGCGAAAGATCTATTCGAATGCATGATTTTTCCGGAGCTACCTGAAGAGAACACTTTTGTTAGGTATTGACGGATTTGTATGTTGACAGATCTGTGGTTCTTCTACAAAGAAACTTCCAGTAAAGTACAAGTGTTATGTAGGGAAATATTTCACAATACTTAAGTAAATACCATTTTAGTTCTGGTCACACAGTTTAAAGCTGTAACATGTATGACTTTGCGTTTACTCTTGCTCCCTTGTCTACACTATTATCTGTTTATGCTGTGACACTCTGGAGATACCAATGAATTTAAGTATAATGCACTAATACATAAATATTGTTGCGAAAGTCGTCAAAGTAAAATTAATTCAATCCTTTTACAAACAAGCACAAGTTATTTCCTTAGATAATGTCTATACATAATAAAAACAGCGATATACTCTTTATACATGTATTTTTTGAAAACTCTCATATAGAGCTATTGCGTTTTGCGATAAAAAAATGAGTAACGTTTGTAAAAACATATTTAACAAGAGTTGTCTCAGTCTTTCTCCGTTTTCTCTCCCTTTTTTTCAATTTGCAACAATTAAATTTATACAGCAGTTTGAAAATATAGTCTTTTTTCTTTTATTTAATCGCAAAACGACTTGCCGGTCGACGGGAAAACGTCGATGCAACTTGCACTCTCAGTCGTGCTATAATCAGTCTCGAACGTTAAATAGATCCTTCCTGGAGATGCTATAAATACATCTCCTGGATGTATGACGCGATGATTTCTTAGTTCCCACAGCATGGACGAGCAACTCGATGCAATCAACGTCTTGATAAGCCGATAAAAAGCAGCACGGCCTTGACGTGTCTGCACGGTCAGCTCGAAGAATCGTCGTAGGCAGCGTTTCGTCTTCGTCTTCGTGAAAACGTCATCTTCGTACGCGTGTAGCGTGAAAGAATTAGCCGACTAATATCGGCATCGCTTGCACGCGCGAATTAGAAAAATTCGCCGAAGCAACATTCTGGAACATTTCAGCGTCTCTTACGCTATATTTAGCAAAATTGAAGAATAGAAAGGATCAAAAATTCAATAGAAAGGATGTAAAATTTTACATTATACAAAATAATTACATGTAAAGTATCTCTGGTAGAATTGTGAGTTTGATAAAAATTCAAGAACTTTGTGTTTCACTGCGACCTTTGTTGAGATTTTCTTTTCAGACAATAGGAAATAATTTTGACAACAAATAAAAATAACAGTTGAATATAATGCATGTATGTAAATGTTGTGAAATTCTGGTTAACATGGGCATTTTATATCAAACGTTTCCTTTTGTACGCGCGGCGTGTACAAAAAGGCTTGAGGGAGAAAAACGCGGTAACTCTAATTGAATAAATCTCGATTGCGAGGTCGGAGCGATTTCATCATTTGAAAACCACCCTCTAACAAAGAATATGACGACACAGACACGTAAACGGGGATTTTCGTGGGGTTCGCGCGCACATTCGCCACCTACCTATGTATGTATAGCTGCCTATTGGGGTGCTCCAGGGTGACAATGCTGTAACGCGAAACCTACAAAACTTTTCTCACCCCCCTTTTTCTGTCCGCCATAAACGTAAATTCGGAGCTTTATTCGCTCATATTAACATTGCATTTTTATTCCACGTGTTTCAATTCAGCAAACAGTATTAAATTTCAATGCTTGCAGTATAAAATATTACATTCCTCGACAAATTGACTCGATAAATTTTAATGTATATTTACAAGTTCCGCGCTAAATCTCTTTGTTCAATTATATTTCGACTAGAAATTAATACCGAGTAAATTCGACCTTGCATGATTACTGATAATCGTAAAACGTGAAACTGAAAATATGAACATAATTTTTAAAACGAGTAAAACAAGGTAGGGAGATGCTTATGGAGCAAATTTACATTTCTGTATTACCGGTACAGACATAGAATCTTCTCAATTATTGAATAAGTGAATCAAAAGTGTATTCGCGTGTACGAACCATTTGGTGGTCGAGTAGCGTTGCAAATAGGGGTGTCTCAGCTGAAGAGGAAGAGAAAGGTGTCGCCAAAGGTGACAAGAGTGGGACGAAGACACGATAATGCGGGATAGAAAGAAGGGCGTTCATAATAACGTCCTAGGGTGAAGAGAGGGGACCAACCAGCGTTCCTCGTGTTCAGATGCTCTTTTCAAGAGTGCGAACCCTCGACGCGCATTCAAGTGTCCGCTGCTTTGTAATGCCTCTTAATACCGCTTCGCTGTCGTTATTAAGGATCCGGAACATATTGTCGATACAACAGCGACGACACCGCATTATGGCGTCAAGCCCTTCATTGGGCACACACTGTGGGAGTGTAGACGTATCGTAGGAAATGCGGGACTAACATTTTCGGCGGAAGTTGAGAAAATGGAGCAAGGTGGTTACGATGAAATTCTTCAACAAGATTAAAAAATATTTTTCACGTATCTGATAATTTAACTTTAATGGGTTACAAAAAGTAGCCAATGGTACTTTTAAACTTAATGTTACAACCGATTCCGCTGCATATATCTTTATATTTTAGCGGTTAATAAAAGTAAAAATATTAATTTGCCGATAGCATATATCTAGCTTCGGTTTATGGAAAGATAAAAAGTCTTAACTGTCGCTGTATATTTCGTCAAGCATTCGGGAAGAATTTTCCAAATTTTTTTCAGCAAGTGAAAGAAGAGTACAAGAGATATTTTAGGTTCTTTTACAGAAAATTCGGACCGAAGGTCTCGCGACTTCTCTAATTTCTGCTCAAACGAGAGAGATCTCCGAGGGTCGATTTCATAGAAAAGTACCTCGTTTCGCGTTTTGTCGGAGTTCGTGACACCTTTCTTTTTTTTTATTATCGTCGAATTACGTAAAGTGATTGCGAGAACCTCCCTTGCAGGCACTGCAACGTTTCGCGACGATTCGAGCGTCGCGATGTACCTGCAGATAAATCGTGCGAGTTGGCGTAAGACGATCCGGCACGCTATGTCTAGCTTTTTTTCCCACAAAACTCACCTGACACAGGTTCCACTGATAAGGGCATATAGAAAGTGCGAAGTGGCAGATTAAGAAAAGTCTCGTATGAGGATTGTTCGCGATGTCTCCGAGCAAAGACTAATGAAGAATTTTCGATTGCAATAAAATTTATTCAAAGTGGCAAAAAGTTGAATTTTTACTGATTTATGTCGTGCTAAAAATTCGTGCAAATTTGTAATTAAAATTTAGCAACATTTTAATTTTAACAGTTGCATATACGGTATATATTGATGCTAAATATAAAAAAAACATTTAATAAATTTCTAGAACACCAGAAGTACCCTCGTCAGTGTATGGTAATTTTACAAATTAAATTATATTTTGAATTTTCTTTGCACAAACTGTTAGAGATATTTACATTATGATACAGTGTTCTTAAAATATTTTGCAATTGTGAATTGATCGAGATGAGTAACTTTGTATCCGTTTCGTACATGTAACTATTATATGTACAGCGCGTGTTCAAGGTTTCACCATATGCGTCTATTAGCCGATGTGAGCATCAAGCTAATAAGCATCACCGTTTCAGCCCTCAGCAGATCTATCAGAGATTGTTATAATTGGCGTAACATTCATATCTCCCTACCCCTCTCCATTAACTCCATCTTAAGGGTTACGCCATTACGCTTCTCCGAGCACATGTCGCGCTTCCCTCGTACACCGATAATAATTAGCCGCAACTATAAATCTCGGCACCACAGGGCAGTTCACGTAATTAAACATCGAGTTCTTCGCCGCTTGTCGGTTTTTACAAAACCGGAATATGTCGTTATTTATTACAGAGAGAATTTACGGGTGGTTCTCTCACCTTCGCACTCTGGTAAAACTTTGTAAAAAAATACCATGGAGAGTGTTTCTGATTGGCTTATCTATGTCGGCTGTTACAGAGGTGAACGTTTTTGAAATTCTTTTTCTAACGCCGAAAAAAATAGTTTCGAAACAATCGTGGTGTAGCGTTGTATTTTCACATTTCATGAACGATGCTCTTGAAATGTGAGTTTTTAATTTGCTTTATGCGTGTAATTAACGAGCAATCTCGAACGCTTTGACATACACCGCAACGATTTGTCCGTAAAGAATCAGTTAGCAAGTACCGCAAATAATTTTTTTTAAATATCTGTGAACATAAAGTAAAATTTTTCCGTTGACCGATCTTCGACATGAGGCTCTGCGTTGTATGCATACCAGACGTATGCAGTTGCATAGGCGTGCGCAATGTGCAATATGATCCTTCACGCGCGTCGTCCATCGGTTCGTCGTTACGCAATTTGCAATTTTGATGGTTGTCTTATTTCATCTTCTTTTATATCGTGATTGAAAAATAATTTCTCATAAACGCACTATCATTAGGTAAACATTTTTCCACGGCGTTTCGATTAAAATTACTTAAAGATCAATTAAATTAAGATAAAATGAATTGCAACGTTTATATAAAAACGACAGTTATAATGTCAACAATATCTTGCTTTATACGTAGGGGAAAGTCTTCTATTATGATATAGGCTTCTAATATGAGATAATATATTTTAATTATTTTTATTTTCCTCAGAGAAAACGTTTTGGAACGTAAACCTGAATCTAAATGCGCGTTTCTAAGCACACTAAGAAAAAGTGTCGCAATTATTCTGCCCATCACTGTACATTTTACCGGAATTTTTTCTTTATGTCGCCCATCGTTCGGCCTATTGTATATTCGCTCCTTTTACTGCCGCGTCTTTAATTTGGAAACACGTGGACGCTTCCTAAGAGAATATAAGGATATGCATACAAACAATTACAGGAGGGATGATGACAGTACGTCGCACGCGTGCTACCCTCAAATCACGAAGCGCATCTAACTAGCCGTGTAATCGACAATTTCAACCTATTACGACGTCCCAGGGAGCTATGCAGACCCCTAATAAAGTACAGACCTTATGCTTGGTTGACCCCCCCTTAGACGAAGTGAATAATAATATTAAATTTTATATATTTCACACATAACGTCTCGTGTTGACTCCTATTACCTATTTCTTTGTTCGTTTTTTTATTTGATTAGTGGAGTCTGATTATCTTTCTTGATTTTTTTGAATAATAATAATAATTATTATTAGCGTGACTTACTAATTCAAACATTTTCCAGATTATTAAATCGATAGTTAGTGACTTGAAATGTCAAGTGACATTACAATTTATTGATATAGATAGTTTACGGAGAAAAACAGAAACGCGTCTTGCGTCGTGCAAATATCGTGGGTTCGTGAAATTTCAAGTACGTCGAGTTAGTTTTGTTTCGTAAATAAGCTAGCCGTGAATAATTTTTCTTATATATGACACGGCGTAACGCGGCGATGAAAAGCAATCGCACCTCCGGATCTACGTGCGACCCGTCGCGTCGACACGGTGAATCGCGGCATAAAGTGGCCAGTGACACATAAAGAGCATATTTTCGGGTATTAGGCCGAGGACCCTCGGCTATTGGGTCCCATGAATGGCTACCTGTGTTCACGCCTGTTCGCGCACCGTTCGCCCAGATAGGATAAAAATCTCTCGCGCCGATCTACGTCAAGCAGCGGTGCTAATGGGAAAATAACCGACAGATTATGTCGCCTAATCCGCTCATCGATGCGATCGCATTGGCGAGAGGGGGATGACCGAGTACGAGTATTTCGTTGTCGTTCATTTCCCAGATCGCGGACAGATCGCAGGAACATCTCCTCGCGCGTTAAAGTGCCTTATCGAGCTCGACCACCTTGAAGATCATTGCCGAGGATAGTTTGGACGCTTTTCAAATGTGTAGTTTGCATCATTGTTGAAAAGAATCTCTCTTTCTCTGTCATAAATTAATTATCTATAATAAAAATTAGAAAAAAGGGAGGGGAAGAGGCAACGTTAAGTCACGCTGTCCATCACATGTATTTCCGTCCCGACAATCCGAGACGTCGCTCTCTCGCATTTACTCCTCAGGTGCGCATCGAGAATGTCGGCTGCTAAAAATAAATCAGGTCGCACGCAATACACCGGTGCGGGGCGATTGTCAGTGAGCGAGCCCGGGGACGGAGCCGAGCAGAGTAACGTGTAACGTGTGCACGAAGATAGCCGCTATCTCTTGACCGTCGACGGAGGTGGTGTCCGATGTCCGGCCACCAACACGACGCGCGGTGCCGTCGTTACGAACGAGCTCCTTTCGTCACCTCTCGACCCGGCTTATTGTTCGCCGATATTAATTTTAACGGCGCGTAGATACGCCGGACGATGACACCGCGCGCGAACACGAGACGCACCTGCGATGCAGCGTCGCCACAGGATTGCTCGAGTTAAAAATCGACTCTTTAAATTTCGCCGCTTATCCTGCGAGATTTTAATTTCCGAATGGCGCTTGCATAACTTTTACCGTTGTGATACTGTTTTGCAAAACACGTGTTTGATCAAGTTTACGTCTTATTGTCGATTTTAATCATTTGCGTAAATTAACTAATTGCGTATCGTCTCGATTATCTGTCCAAGTTATTTATTTGTAACGTAGTGTTTTCTTAACCTGGCATTTTTAATAATACGGAAAATTTATCGCGAAAAATATTACCTCAGCCAGGGTTTGAACCTGGACCACCCTACACTCTAGGCGGGTATCTCACCAATTCGACCACCACGTTGTTAATTATCGCTGGCGACATTGAAGAATTCTTATTAGCTGTTCATTTGTGTTGCTTAATTTTCCGATTCGTCAATTAAAACGCGGTAAAAAATTTTGTATTTGGAGAGAAGACGACACCTCGACTACTGACGAATAATGAATAAAAAGTATAGAAAAATCGAGCGAGTTACTCGTTTCTAAATGTCATCGGAATACTGTTTCACTTGTCGCTGTTCCATGGAAAGTTTATGCATCTCGTTCCCTCCTCCCGCGCGCTGGTGTCCTTTGCGCGCGATTTCATGGCACTTGCGAATCCGTCATTACAAACGGCTCGCCGGCTCTTTATCGCCACGTCGCTTTACGTGAAACCGTAGATTCATCCACGACTGCGAGAGGACGACCCGACATGACCCGGAACAAACAGCCGAAGCGAAGCGGAAGGTAAACGAGGACGCGTTGAAATCTACGCGAGAGTAAGGGGGGAGAGGAGAGGGAGAGGGAGAGACAGACGGAGAGAGAGGGAGAGAATTGCCGACACCGGTTTAATTTATCTGGATTTACGGCGCTGAAGATGCCTCGCCGTCTGTGCCCGGCTGGAGGAGGAGAATTGCGAGAGTGGTAGATGGGGAGGGGGAGGATTTTGCACAGAGCCATTTTGGAATGCAATTAAACGCAGTACAGTGAAACACGATGCCGCCGCCGCCGCCGCCGCCGCCGCTGCCGCCGCCGCCGCCGCCGCCACCGCCGACGCCGACGCTGCCGCCACTGCTACCCCTGTTGCTGCTGATGTTGCTGCTGTGGCTGCTGTTGCTATTGCTGTTGCTGCTTCTCTCCTCCGCAACCCCTGCTATGTTCTGTCGCCCCTCGTCGTCCGCCTCCTCCCGCGTAGCACCTGTCGGTGCTCTTTGCCTCGTACTCGAATGCCTTGATGTGCCCAGATACAACAAACAGGATGCTTTCCAAACGGACGAGTCCTGATGAGGCGCAAAGTGGATTCGCACCTAGTCTCGGCGAAATGCGTTTCATCGCTTCAAAGAGCTTCCGTCGTATGCCGAGCAGATTTAATTTGAGAATTACTTCGCTGGAGCATTATCGTACTGCCACCCAATGTGATGCTGGATGCGCCATGACGAATAAACGGGTGTCCCGCGAGCTTATTGCATAGCTTTTTGTTGTTGACAGCGTACTTTATTAGTGGCGATTGACGAATTCACGCTCGTATCATTTTAGAAAGAGACACAGTTATTCACTTTTAGTATTTTCATTATAATGTAAGCTATAGATTGACCCCCTTAACTGTAGCCTATATGGGAAGGCGATTTTATGAGGTTTTATAAGATTTCATAAAGAATCATTTCATACAGAAACTTTTGCGGAATGCAAAAGTAAATTTATATGTACTTATGTAAGACGAAAAATATAATATACCTATGTATTACATAACGTGCGTAATATCAGAAAATGATATATTATTTGTATCAAAACGCTCACGAATATATTCAAGTAAACAAGTTCAAGTTACACAAAAACGATCGAATGAAATAAATATACTTTGTAACTAAATCAGAGCATGATTTCTAGTAATATTTTAATTACAATCTTGACATCCTTAGATGAGAGAGGCTATTTGAAATTTCATCCCTTTTCCATACTAATAAATGTGACCAAATTTCAACTAACAAGCCAACTTATTTTTGAGAGGACCAATTGCCTGTAAACGACGTATACTCGAGTGGATATCGAATTGTCGAGCGCGCCCTTAGATTTAATAGGAATGAAGGAATGAAGGAGGGACGATGAAATCGGTCGTCCCCGGGATCGTTTTGATAAGGAAGAGCATCATCCCCCTATCCCAAGGGTCGGGAGGACGTACGGAGGAAAAGGGTGAGAGAGACAGAGAAGAGGAGAGAAAATGGCGGCCCAGAGGGAAATCTGACACCAAATCGAAGGAGACGCCATCGCAAAGCGCGGCGCCGCCCCTTTATCATTGGGTCTTGGCTTCGGCACGGTGTCATCCTCGAGCCCATAAGCTCGAACGTAACCAAATCAAAATGATTATCATAATTTTCCTTGCACCTCGTGCATATAAAATCTCTTCTCTTAATATTACAGCGATATTAATTATGACACTTTACCAGTCGCATTGTAACAGGTGGATTTATTTAAAAAAGTAACTAACAAATCTCAAGTTAATTATTCGTTTGCGAAAAGTAAACAGACCGTGTTAGCCTTCGTTGCCATATGTATACTTAATAAATCGATTTACTGCATAAGGAAATATTTATAATATATTGTAATTAAAAAGTTTTCAAAGTCTTTGCTTATAAAACTTGAGTTTTGTACTTCCAAAATACGCCTTGCTATGCCCACATAGCACGACGTCCAAATGGTAATTAGTCGAAGAAGGCGGAGCAGATTCAAAGGATTGGCGAGGCGTGTCGAGAAACAACGTCATCTCTCATCTACTGATGCATCGGTTCTCTTGATCTACACAACACCGCTAGACCTTTTGATATTTTCAACTACCAGATTTCCGTCGCACGTGACATTCTAAATCGGTACTACTGCGCGCGGTTCTTCTTGGTTTAATTAACTTTTAAGTATTCTATACGGCAAAAATTGTGGAATAACGGCATAATATCAATATATTTATCGAGAGGCGAGAGAAAAAAAGAGCGATTTTTATTATTATTTATTTTTTAGTACGTGCATTTTTATACTTTTTATTGTATGTACTATATATTTTTGCTATAATAATTATGCAGATAAATCATTTAATAAGAATTTCACAGGTTTACCACTCTCGAAAGTTTTTGGAGTCGAATTTTCTCTGCAATCATGGGGGATAAAAGTGAAGAGTTTTATTCTTATTTTTAAGTAAAGCGCTCCAAACTTCGCTCCAACTTAAAATACAATCGCTTTCCCGTATAGGCTGTAGTTAAGTGGGTCAATTCTATATCTTACATTGTAGTGAAAATGCTAAAAGTGAGTGACTTTGTCCCTTTCTAAGGAGACGGTCAGTTCTTAGTATTTTTACTATAATATAAGAGACAGGATTGACGCCGAAACGCCAGGATGGCGCCTGCACGACGGGGCGGACAATAAGGTTTCTACGGGGCCTTTTTTATATCTGCAACTTCATAAAGCAAGTACGGCGCAGAGAAATGTTAGAACCTGAGCAGAAAGGCTATCTTATTCTTTTACAATAACACACGATAACTGTCTTCCATTTTAAGAGTACAAGACAGCCATATTCTGTTTAGGCCCTTACGCTACTTAGCAAACAAATGAGCGGAAAAATCCTATTTCAAATGAGTGACCACTGCTGGTTTTTTCGGCAACCACCGAGAACATCCTGCCACATACACTCCTTTAGGGACATAGCCCTTCAGATTGGAGGTTTCCTTCGACAAAATTAGCAGTCTACCAAAAGTAAAGTAAAACCAAATACTCAAGATACCAGACCTAACTGGATAAAACAGGCTTTAAGCCTAATACACAAGAAATTCATATGACTTTTTTTTAATGCACTTGATCTCTGCAATCATGGAGGACTTAATGCATTATTGATCGAATGTATTGATATGCTAGGTTATATACGCACATTTAGGAACATGTTTAAAAATATGTGATTATTGTCAAGTCTGAAAGAGCTGTCAGATTTCCTCAAAACATATTTTTTGGCTTTACTAATAAGTATTCTTGCAGAGGTCGGTATATTTTCATAGCGCATTTCAATTCTTATGGGTTTTATGTTTATTCCGGTTTTTGTTAAGATCTACTTCTTCTATAAAATAATATTAACCTTCAAAGTGCTTCTGCGAGTGATCGGCCCATAATCCCTCCGGCGAGAAAGGACTTGTCGAGGAAAGTAAGAAATTATAATATTGATGTTATGTATTTGTTACTTGTAGTGTTCATTGGAATAGACCTAGTCCGAAATGACTCGTCAATTGACGCCGAAACGATGTCGAATCGACGTCAATCGAGTCATTTCTGACTGGGCCTATTCCAGTGAACACAAGTAACATTAATACATAACATCAATATTATAATTTCTTACTTAACATAATAAATGTAACATAACATCATATCATCAACATATAATAAATGTATTCTTCTTCTGATGTCTTTCAATAAAGATCAAAACAAAAGGAGAAGAGAAACAAAGCTTCAAAGCATCTGTAGCGGCAATGTAACATAGCTACAGGCTGGTCACACACATAATTGCAAATGCATAGCATAAGTTCGTCTGTACAAGACTTGGCCCATAGTCATCGATATAGAATGAACTGAGCATTGTGAATGGCAAACGCGCAATTTTCCACTTTAATAGTCTTTAGTAGTCCTTTTATCCTAAATAAGATGTTACTAAAAGAGACAACCAAAAACTTTCCATACAGTAGATCCTTTTCAAAGTCGAAGAAGAATCCAAGTAAAAAGTGAATACGGCTCTTTCACTCTTTTGAAAGGTAATTTGAAAGGTCTCCATTTCGACTAGCAGTATTTTCATTATTTCTTGGAGTGTGAGCTTAAGAAACATATTGTACACACATGGAAGCACTTACCATACATAATGCTGTTCAATGACGTGTTCTTCAAAATATATTTGATAATAGTTAATTAATTCATAATAACAAGGGATGTAACATTTCATGAAAATTATAAAATGGAGGTAAACGATCGAAATACATGTGTACAAAACACGTAACGGTAAACGATATACGCGATGGTCGTGAATGAACGAAACCGATCCTTAGGCGTGTACGAGTTCGTATTCGGACCGATCTGCAGCTAAAGTTACGTTTGTCGTTGGATCATATTTGCAGAAATGTGTATCATAATACGACTCCAGAGATGAGCCGGCGACCTTCGCGAGGGGGTGGAAATCTTATCGCGAAATATAAACACGCTAAAAAAGCGATATCTGCCTTCTTCGTTACATCGTCCTACACATCGAAAGTCCCCTCGATATTATGCTGAAATCTTAAGTAAAGCAACAATTAGCATAGCATTATTAACAATTGTAATTTGAGACAGTGATAATAACTCGACGATTGTTTTATATTTTCAACTTTTACATTTTAGTATATTTTATATTAAGTTATACCTACATATTTTTTATGTTATTATTGCCACAAAAATTGTGAAATTATTATATAGTTGTATACTATAGAATTATTATTCATCTCATGTCGCGCACGCGTTACGAGTAATAAATTATTCCAAATATATGGCGTCCGATGATGAAATGATCCATCAAGAAATTTACGACGGACTTCCTTTCGTCAAATCTATCGTCGAAGGGTGAATGATTATTGTCGGCTGTTGTGAAATTAATCAAACACGAGGTGCGATAGCGTTGCGTGGAATCACAACACGGTGTACGGTAACGTTGACACGTTCCATTTCCGGTGTTTATTGGTCACACGCGTACTTGGTGATTCCTCGATAGCTCCGTAATAGTGGAAAACAGTATCTACCATACGAAAAAGGTGCACAAAAATTGCTGAATGTCGTCAATTGGTAGCTACGCAATAAGGATATAAATAAACTGAAATCTTTGATAGGCAAATTTCTTTTGCTATATACGCACACACGCACACATTTACAATTTTTATTTTAAACCTCAATTTTTAATTTGCAGTGAATTTTAGCAAGTAAGGTAACGGAAAAGTAATCTTTCCAAGCCAATTAATAGAATTATTTCTAGTTATTTTCTCGAAAATATAACTATAAATATCTATGGAAAGACACGCGCGGAGTTTTATTAAGGATATTCAACATGAGAGAGCAAACATAATTCATATGTATGAGTCGAGAACGGAGTACGAGGCCGAGGGGACAGCTCGATGCACAATGCCATAATTCGTCACTTCAGTTACATAACAAAAGAAATTACGCGAGTCCGACTCGAGGAAGGAATCGCCGAAATTCGATATATCCAGGTAATCGGTCTGTCGCGGAGGTCGCCAGGTGAGAATCCAGTACCGTGTACAGAGGAATAGGAAGCGGGGCCGGCGCGGGATCGCGGGATGGGGGTGAAGCTCGCAGTCGGTAGGGGGTAGAAGATCGCACCGCCCCTGAATTGCACCAATTGGACGGAGCGGCACGTCGCACGTTGACCAATCACCGGTCCGTGCCGTTCCTCGCTCATCGCACGATTCTGCTGCCGAAATAAAAAAGGAGGACAACCAGGGAGATCGAGGAGGGAGGAGGAAAGAAGATGAGGGAGAGATGAGGGAGAGAGGAGAGCGAGAAAAAGAAAGAGAGAGAGCGAGAGCGAGATAGAGCGATATCGGCATCGGCATCGTCAGCATTGCCACCGGGGTACCACTACTACAACCGTCCTCGGAGGCGGTCGCACGACCACAATTCAACGACGGAAGCCAGCGGAACAACGGCTGCCGCACCGCGAACGCGACGACCGTGATCGCCTTACTAACTTGGTGACTTGGTCATGCAGTGAGAGCGTCTACCGCGGTCAAAGGCATCCTCTCAAGGAGGATTGCTTACGCAATTGGTTTGTTCACGCGATCGCCTATACATAAACTCACTGTTATCCGGTACAGAAACGGGGGGGGTTGTTGTGAACACTCGATGCCAGAGGTAAAGAACCAGCAGTGCACAGGTACCGAAACGCGATGGTGCGGTGAGTCGAGAGTATTCTCATTTATACGGTGGGTTCGATGGTTTCGCCGCGGGTGGTAAATCGTCGGTAGTTACAAGAATTATTCACCTGGATTCAGACTCGAAGCAGTCTTTCGACACTTCTGACTCGATAGTGAACGAACGGACAATTGGTACCCCTACGGCAAGATGTTTACCTCATTGGACCTTCTCACAAGATTATTGTGGATGTGACAAGTATCTCGTTATGATTGCGTAATTCGTTACGAACCGTTATCGAAAACGGAGAGTTCAGGTTTAGTTTCAGACACCGACGGGACTCCAAAGTTATTTGCTTACAGTGCGGTAATGAAATCCGATTTCGAAGGACAAATAAATAATCACACGCGTAACAGAATATTTTTAAATTATTCGTGAAAAGAATATGTTTGCCGTTTATAAACATGTAACTATTAAAATAGATGTAAAAATAAAAGTTAACTTAAAAAAATAATAATCACTGTAATGGCAACTAATCATTACGCATTTAGGCTACTTTTTCGCGATGAAGTGCACGAATCATCGAATGTATCGTGAAAATATAATAATTATTTGATATTTACATATAATTATCATACGTTCAACGAATAAAATCTAGCAAATTTAAAAAAAATTGCAAACAGTTTTTAAACCCGTGGCTTAAGAAATGTTACAATTTTATTGGAGTAAGCCTCGATGAATGGAAATGGAGTCGGGCATCGACATGAATGAAACGCGCGTGATTAAACAACCGTCGCGACGACTTCAACGTGTGAATAACGGATGCTTACCTTCGTCATCAGTTATTCATCCGGTCGGTCTATAAGATATATCGCGATCGTATTGTAATTTGCCGAATGGTAAAAGCGGGAAAGTAAATTCCCGTAAGAACGTTAGTCGCGATCTTCAGACTAAGATAAGTTTTCACGTTCCTACTTGCTGGAAAATCCAGAGACAAAAATGTATGGACGATAGACATACGTAAGAGATGAAAAATATAATAAAATAAACAAATATTAGAGACTCCAAGGGAATTTTTCGAACTTGGTTGATGTAGACAAATGTAAGTTGCGCGGCAACTCACACGTTGTCAACGTTTCACTTAAGTTTAGACTACAATCGAGGTAGTTTATAAGTTAGTTTATAATTCGAGAGTTTATAAGCGGTTGTTGAAGCAACTTTGAAAAAAAAAACATCGCGGAAGAAGCCTGCGTCTTTGAAAATTTCTCACACTCGGGATCAGCGAATGAGTACGGAATTCTGTCTCCTATCCGACACCTGGGTTCGTGAGAGGCACGTAGCCACCAACCAAGGATGTCGGATAGTTCAGATCAGCTGTCATCACCGAACAGCGATTGCAATAGCCAAATGGGCGTCGTGCATCGCAATGCAACCGCGCAATACAGCAACGCGTCGTCGATGTCCGGCCTCGGACTGACTCATCATTCTTCAAATCTAACGCCGTCGTCGAATGGAAGTCCCCAGTATTCGCAGGAGCTTTCTTCCTGCAATTCTACCAGCGTAAACGCTAACATCGGGAGCATCGGCGGTCTCTCCCTTAGCAGCAGTACCAATAACTTCACGCCCGAGCAGATATCCTGTATGTGCGAGGCGTTGTCGCAAAGCCAGGACATTGAGAAACTGTCCAGGTAATTCAAAAACACCGTACTTCGGCGTTTTCGCTAGCAATAAATGTTCTTTATTTACTCACTTGAAAATTATGCACGCAATATTTTTTAAGTTCTATCCTTCTTTTAAAAGTTATTTTTGTTTCGGATGTATTAAAAAATTCTATTCATATGCTAGATTTCTTTGGTCTTTACCGCCCGGAGAACTGTTGCGTGGAAGTGAGAGCGTCCTAATGGCGCGTGCCGCCGTTGCCTTTCACCGCGGAGCTTATCACGAACTCTACTCGATCCTAGAGAGCCATCCTTTTTCGCCGCGTCGACATCCCGAACTCCAACAAATGTGGTTTAAATCGCATTATCGCGAAGCTGAGAAAATCCGGGGACGACCATTGGGGGCCGTGGATAAATATCGGCTACGTAAAAAGTATCCACTACCGAAAACAATTTGGGATGGCGAAGAGACCGTGTACTGCTTCAAGGAACGATCGAGGAACGCTTTGAAGGAATGCTACATGAGGAATCGATATCCTACGCCGGACGAGAAGAAAAATCTTGCAAAGAAAACTGGCTTGACGCTGACTCAGGTGTCCAATTGGTTTAAGAATCGCCGACAACGAGATCGCACACCGCAAACGAGAACGTGAGTTTTGTATTAAATTGCAAATATATTCAAATACGTAGTTATATCAAACTGTTTAATCGAAAAGGGTTTCCTTTCGCATCGAGAATTAGAATTAACCGAATTAACTTGATTGAATTAATCGAGTAATCTCATACAGCAATCATCTCTTTATTCTCGTACAGGGTGTTAAGGATAAGCTGTTCATTCGCTTGTACACAGGTAGACACAGTAGAACGGGTTGAACTGAAGAGAAAAGTTATGTACCATTTTGTAAAATTTGCAATAGTTATCGAGTAATTGAGCGAATTCCAGCGAGAAATGACAATGTCGAATCGACATTGACACCGTCAAAATGACGTCGATTCAACATCATTTCGACATCGATCGACGAATCCTTTCCTACTGGGATAAGCGCGAGGAAAGCGGTATGCGTGTACTCGGTAGGCGTGTAAAATGGCTTATTTGTTGGATCTCCTAGTAACGGTGAGCATCATCTGATAGCAAGAGGTGGTGCGACGCGTGGTATATAGCACCGTACAGAAAAATTGTCAGGCAGCGAGGAATTGTTTACGCGTCTTATCGTCCAAGACCCGCCGCTCGCTACTTGCAAGATGATGCTCGCCGTCGCTAGGAGATCCTAACAAATAAGCAATTTTACATGTCTACCGAGTCCGGTCTACCCCTTTCCTCGTGCTTATTCGCTCAGACGTTTTCATTAATTACTCGATAACTATTGTAAATTTTACAAAATGGTACAAAACTGTTCTTTTCAGCTCAACTTGTTCCACCTGTATAAAAGCGGATTGTCCGTAACAGCCTGTATACAGGCTAGCGTTTCTCAAGTGGGGTCGCAAAATAATATAATTTTATATAAAATTTCTTATACAAATTTTTCTTTACTTGAGCGAAATAGTCCCGCTTTACCCTATGGGGTTTTTGCAGGCAGGGGGAGGTCGCAAAGTATTAATTTTACTTTTTTTAAAGGTTTTACTTTTTTACTCTCAAGGGGCTAAAAGTTTGAGAAACGCTAATATATTCCCAGCGGCACCTTTCATAATATTTTTTTAATTCTCTAATCTATATTTTCCAATCACAGACAGTTAGGTGCTTTTTTTTTTTGGTGAGACATTTAGCGTCTATTTAGTTATGATTTGAAAAGAAGTGGAGTGTATTTTACTTCAGTTATTTTCTCGTAATTATCGCCATAATTTTTTCAGGTTTCTTTGTCTTTTACTTTTATCACATGCACTGAAAAAAATCGGATTGCATTAATTAGAAATCTACACTAAAAAAATATTTGTGTGAAATTACATGATTATGCTGGGTTTTTTTTCGACCTAGCATAATCATGCAATATTACTACCCACATGGAAAATTACAGACTTTTTTTCTGTAATTTTGTATGAAAATTTAAGTGATTTTTACGTAAAAATATTACTTTCATCTATTTTACTATTTTTGTGTAAAAATCACTAGAATTTTCCTGCAAAATTACAGAAAAAAGTCTGCAATTTTCCATGTGGGTAGTAATATTGCATGATTATACTGGGTCGGAAAAAAACCCAGCGTCATGTATAATAATTTTACACAAATATTTTTTTCAGTGTAGTAGATTCAACCAGTCGTCTCTTAGAAAATGGACGAATCAGAATTTCTTTAGGATTTACTAGATGCGTAGTAAAGTCTATGAAATTTCTGGATATGAAATATCGTGACATATATATATATATAATTTCTCCCTCTTATTCCTTTGACTAATATTCTACTAACATAGCGATATTGGCCAAACGAACGATATGAGATGAGGGATAATTACGAAACAGATTACTTGAAAAGGGTCCAAATCCAGGACCGAAACGTAGTTTTTATATTAAATAAAGGCAGTGTAGGTCGTTTATGAAAAATACTCATCATTGTTTTCAATTGCTGGCGATATCATATCTACCCCAAAGTTTTATATATACATATATATATATCGTGATAATTATAAATTCTCTTTGATTTAACCAAAATACATTTGATCATACGCGTTTTTTTTTTAATACAACCAAAGCAATTTTCTCAGTGTGCGTATAATATTTTCCAATGTTCTTTTACTAATAACATACAATTATATACACGCATCGGCATAAATGCCGTCCCTATTTGTGTGAGACGCTCACACGGATAGGAACGGCAGTTATGCCAGCGCGCGTACCACACATTATGTACCACATTATGACTATATAATGGATGACATAGGGTCGACGGACATCTCTTTGTCGAAAAAGAACATGTGTGGGGAAGCATGTGACACATAAATCATTTGTCTTATATACCTGCGATCTTCTATATCTACGATTTATTAACTTGAATTTGACTTTTTGAATTTTTATATGCTAATAGCAACTCAGGAATAACATCCTCTTGCCCTAGTAGCACAGTGCATTGGCTAAATATTAGCCTAATACAACCAAATATATGTTTAACCAATGTTTGGTCAATGTACTGTGCTACTAGTGTAGACACGATATAACTTAAGAAACCCAACTTTGGAAAAATTGAAGAAATTTGATATAAAAATTTAAAAAGTGAACTTACTGTCAAACTAATTGGCAAATTTTATTGAATTCGTTACAACCTTCCGATCTTACTTCAAGTCTTTTCAAGTAACAGTACTGCAAATCAATAAAATATAAGAAATTAAGGAGCCCATTCTGTAAACGTTAGAGAGAGAAAGAGAGAGAGAAAAGAAAAGAAATTAACGAACCTAATAAGAAAACGAGAAAAATTCTTGAACAAGCGAGTCATCGTCATCTGTGAGATAGAGTCAAACGATAAAAATAAAAACATATCCGAACATTATGGAGGTTCGATTTGAACTGATTCGTAGGTACCTAACGTCATATGTATATATCAAATATCTAATATATAATATGTGATAAAAATCACAGTGAAAGGGATTTATTGTTAAATTTTGTATTCGAGAAAGCATTAAGTGACATACATTTTACTCCTTTCGTAAGTAGATCAAATTACTCAATTTAATCTACAGATTTTTACGATCCACGTCCACAGAAATATTTATTATGATAGAAATAATAATCGAGCGATGATATAATCATGAGACATTCTTTAGAGTGCCGGTATTGTTCAGTTTTCTTTTCCACCCGGGTGATTATCTAATCCGCGTGCTTATCTAATTAATGTCTGCGTCGTGTTGACGTCCTTTGTGACGATTACGAATGGGGGATAAGGTCTGGCAGCTCTACGTAACACTGGGGTTGTTATGTTACGCGCGAGGTTCATTGGTAAACGATACACTCGGGAGAAAAGCAGCGAGAGGAACGTAGAAAAAAAATGTAGACGGAGTCACGCTTAGATAATACCGGACGCGTGTTCAGCCGTTTATTGACATAACAGGGGCTGCAAATTACGATAAGATCGAGCAGCATAGGCTTAATCTCTCGATCAAGACGCACGGAATCAAGAGCAAAATTCTCGGAGCGACGCATGAAATTCAGCGGACCAGGAAGCGTCTTTTTATTTAATATCGTATATAATATATCGTATATAATACGCAGTTAAATTCATAATGTCAAAATTGATTCAATGATGAATATCGTCACTCCTCTTACTCAATTTTTAACTACCATGTATCAAAATTTATTATTTTAACACAAAATTTTGTTAAAGCTACGACATCTGCTACTAACATTTTTGTAATCTCTTTAAACTTCATTGTTTAATTAAATAAATTAACTAACTAAATTAACAACATATTGAGTAGGAGCAGTGTCGCGACTCATCACTGAATCAAATTTAACTCTATCATAATAAATGTTTTTGTAAATACGAATCGTGAAAATCTGTAGATTATAAATTGAATTATTTGATATACAAATAAATACGCGTTTATACACGGAAGAACTTTATGAGAGTGTTTTGAAATTTTACCATACATTTTACCAGTAAATTGTATGGTAAAATTTCAGAAAACTCTCATAAAGTTCGTCAAAATGCCATGTTGTCCCACGATTACATAATCTTCAGGGTAAATTTTAAAAGAAAATTCTCCGTGTACATTATAACTTATGTATATGTGTACGTATCATTTCTGAATTTTAGTTGTTATTTTTCGTAATTATTTTCACGGAGAATGTAGGAGTTACTCCGCTGAATTTGTATAGAAACATTGCGATAAGATTCATTTTCAAAAATTTTTCAAAAACTAAACATTGTTTTCCCAAGGTACATATCCCAAGAGATATACAAATCGATCTAAAGTAATTAGTAATCCATTTGAATGTTAGACACTTTCCAAGCGTTTCGAGATAAGAGGGACGAAATTGACGAAAGTGGGCCTCCTTAGAATGGGTCTGTCAGAATAGAAGGCCCGCCGAGAAACCGAGTCGTGACCACGGCTCCGCTGTAGCCATAACAACGCTGCGTTCGCTCTCTGGTCCGCTCCTTTCTTCGAGCGCACGTAGAAACTGCGTATAAACGCACACCGCCAGAAATTCCTGCGAGCACGAATGTCCCTCCAGTCCCTCCAGTCCCTCTCGCGCGCGAGGGACATGGCATGCGTACGTATATGCGTATAGGCGTCGCCATCGCTCCCGCGCCGACAGATATTCGGCCGGCCGAAACTACCCGCCGCGCCATTCTGATCAATTTTGCTAAAGTTCGCATGCAGTTTACACTCATTCGTCCCAATTGTTTTTCACTGCAAGCATCTTGCGCGATATTTGTCAGCTAAAACAAATTTTTTAGATGGGAAAAGAACGTTGCGGACTTTCTTATAAACGAAATTCTTACATACCCAAGGGGCACAGAGTATTCGAAAAGAATTTTTTCGAATGCCAGAATTATGAAGTAAATTCTTTCTTCTATTTCTGCTTCTATTTTCATTAAAGATATCTTATTTCTGTTAAAGACATTATCAAAAGTTCAAAGAGGATTCGCTTCTACAGGGCCGGCGTTAGGCGCGTGCAACCGGTGCGTCGCACGTGGCCCCACCTTTCATCGGCCTCGCGGTTTGATCGGTCCCGCTTTCCCGCACTAATCAAGTAGTCGAATATACGAGTATATTTTGTTTGCACCCGGCCACGCTTAGCTTAGAATCGGCTCTGCGCTTCTATGTCATCAATTCTAAGCACTTTTCCGAGAAAAAGAATTCTTTGTATTCAAAACAATTTTAATTTACTAACAGGAATAATCTTCAAAGTCGCCAGCAATAATTAACGACTTCAAAGTTTGACCGTATCTGACAATTGTAATTAATGTTTAAAGCTCGCAACGTTTCGACCATGGGTTGTGGTCCTTTTCAAGGTATATCCAATCATATCTGTGTATATCTAACCCACTGTTATGCTGTATATTAGCTAAGGACCACATTCTTATCTGCTTGTATCAAAGTTAGATATGCTCAGATATGATTGGATATATACATTTTTTCCCGGTGAGTCAACAAGTGTACTTGCACAGAATCTTCTTTGAACTGCCAAAGATAAATTTTTAAAAATTTATTTTAAACAGATTACGCTGATTCATACACGGAGAGATCGATATGGTTACCACATGTCTAATTAGGGTTGGCACAACCCCAGTAAATAGTAATATTTGGGACAGCCATATCTGTGGTTGTCATACCCATATTGGTATGATAAGTAGCGGAGACAACTATATGCATTTTGTGCAGCAAACTTAGTGAATGTTGCGACACGAAACAATGTAGATGCCCCTACTATTTATACGGCAACATTTTTATTTTAGTTATTTTTGCCTTAGCCGGTCTTTCCGTGTAAAAAATTTTTTCAAGTGAATCCTTTCTGAGTTTGTGACGATCACCTGTGCTATTTGAGTATCCGAGTTTCAAAAATAATGGACAAAGGCATAACATAATTTTTAGCTAAGTCTGTGATAATGAATATGTAAAATAAGCAATGTTAATTAGTCAACTTAACAAGTCAGTCTGCACTTATGAATTATCTACGATACTTTTCGGCAAAAGAGTTTTGTGTTTGCTAAGAAAAGACTTGAAAAACTAGTTGAACGTAAAAGAGATCTTCAACATAACTTGTCTCACTTCTCACCACGCTGAACCACACGCTGTATGATTTTTAGATTCGAGCGAGATCGTTCAATGAGATTCTCGCAGCATCCAGCTCTCCTCTCCCTTGCTTTCGAGGAAACAATTCTTTTCTTGGTGGCAGAAGACTTGAACTTCCTCCCCTTTTCTCGTCCTTAACGTTCTCCTGCCTCTTGCCGAAGGCCCTAGGAAAAGGAAACGCGACGCCCCATTACCGTTTTATGACGCAGCTTCGGTTACATCTCCCGTTTCACCATTGAGCTGTTCGCACTAGCAATAGTTTACTACATAAAGGCCACGGCCGGCCCTCCGCAGCTACCCCGATTTATCTTCGCGTGTGCCGCTCAAGAATGAGGACGCGCCTTCTTTCTCGTTAGATCGAGGAACACGGCAGCTACCATAAGAGGTGTGGAAACACACTGATATCGCGGGGTTAGCGCTAATCGCAGTTATATTTTCTGCCATTGATTCAATTTTCTCTCATGCTCATCCACAACAACAAGAGTCGCCCGCCTAGAGTGTATGAGGGAGGTCCAGGTTCAAACCTGACCGAGGTAATATTTTACGCAATAAAATTTCTTCCAGCTAGAGAGACGAATGATATTACTCGTTGCAACGAGAAGAGTTCAATATGTTCTCTAAAAGTCAATCAGTGGATTATCACTGAAAACAGTGAATAGTCACTGATTTGCAGTTATAAGTCATACCACTGAAAATCGTAGCAACACTATCGGCGACTATTCTCTGTTTTCAGTGATAATTCACTGATTGATTTTTAGAGAGTGGAGTTCCACGCGTCGAATCACCCTGATAGAAAATTGTTGATATTTCGACTGAGCTTTTGTGTCGACACTTTCATAAAAATCCCACATAATTCACTTAGAAATTGGATTTCTAATTTCTAGAAAAGATTAGTCGTAAAATGTTCAATTCTTCCTAGTTATGCGCTTGCTATTACATCGCACCGTAGGCGACATTAACGGCCTCCCCGAAATATTATCGGCGGGCTCTAAACAAGTCTTAAACCTCCCTCTCTTCCATCCATTCCATGGTCCAGACTCTTATTCGTCAGGACGGAGAAAGGGACCGAGAAGCAAGGCGTTGGGGTACACGTAGGGCGTATTCCTTTAAATCCGGACCTTGAGGCGCGACCATAAAAATGCGCGGCCCGACGTTCGCGTTAGACGGAGGACGCGGGTGCGGGAGAGAGCGTTACATGCAGCAAAACCAAACCATGGTCATGGGCGGAGCGGTGGTCACAGATGGACCACCGTGCGTGTAGCGCGTACACATGCGCGATCGCGCGCGGCTTTTGCACTTTTCTCTTGCAGCGGCAACGTTCTGTAGTATACATGTGTACTATACTCAACGAAATATAGGTCTTACCATTTCGACTCCTTCATGCATTTCTTTGTTTCACATTTTTTCCTAATTTGCGTCTCCTTGGTCATTTGTCGTTCCCTTTGTCTATTTTTCTTGCCTTTCATCAAGAAGGGTCATTAATATCCATAAATGCGGTACCTTCTAAGAAAATTTTCAAGAAGTATTTAACTGTAACCGAGCACAGGTCAGAAATACCGCATTTTATTAATGTGTCTTTTGTTGTTTTCTTTTCAAGTCATTTACTAGAAAACTCGTAAATTATAGCCGTTCAACGCTCCTGTAATTGTAATGGGATTTGTCTATTGAATTCTTCAATTATTGTACTCATGAGTATTCATCGTCCTAAGAATATGTTGCATGCTTTTTAAGACAACTAAACAATACCATAAAGGCAAAGTGAAAAAAAGGCTATAACAGATCATTAAAAAACAGGCAGGTCAAAAGTGGTCTGGTGGGGTTCTCCAAATTGTACGGTTTTAATGTTAATATATTTGACCCGACTTTTTTCTATTTCTTAGAGTCAACGATTTTTTCCCTAATTTTTTAAGAGTCTTTTAGGGTAATAATGCACACATATGTGTTATGTTTGAGAAAAAATTTTTTATACAGACCTAAAAAGAAATTTATGGATATCCTTACGAGGGTCGTGTCACAATTCTTGTATACTTAATGCTTCTGTCAGAAGTTTGAGTTTTTTTTTGTTTCAAACATAATATCATTTGTATAAGTCAATTGGACCATTGGCTTTTGAAAACTCTGCTAAAAACCTCAAGAAGCCAAACGCTTGTTTCGCATTTGTGTATCCTCGGTCATTTGTCGTTCCCTTTGTCTACCTGTGTCTTGCCTCTCATCAAGAAGGGTCATTAATATCCATAAATACGTTTCCGACAGTACCTTCTAAGAAAATTTTAACTAGATGACAGTAATTACGTAGTGATTGTGTCCATTTTGATTATTTAGCCATATTGAAGCAGGTGGAGTTCTTGAAAAATCTTAAATTGATTTTTGAATAAATACTGAAACTACTACATTTATTATTTTATATTGATTTAAAATATTTATCCATTCACCTTTACAATTCAATAACGGAATTACGATGATGTAACATAAAAATATGATTCAAATTGTGCGTTACAGTACGCTCGTATGAGGTAGGAACGCGTTATTTTGTGATAACACAGGTTAATCTTATTTTAGTCAATGGTAAAAGTCGTTATCCCTTTCTTAATAAGAAAATTCTTTCTTACTTCATGTGTCAATTTAAAAAGTTGCAATCATTTGTGTGAAAAGCAAAAACATAATTGTGCAATTAAATTAGATCTGGCATTAATTTGGACATTTGTGAATTTATCAAGATATAAGATTCAGTCGGCCAAAAGATTGCATGCGTACGTAATCTCTGCAAAGCGAAATTCTTTTCAATGGATATATCGAATATCTATTAATATCATAAATCTACTTGCAGAGACATGCTGCCACTGAATTGTCAAGGCACGACCAACAGTACAATCAGCAGTTCAGTGAGCAATGGCGGCAGCATCCAATCTCTGCAGAGCATTGATTCCGATAGCCCTAATCTCGCTATGTCACCTTTATCAACTATGGGTATGTCACCGGTCACTATGAATCCGTGCAGTCCAATGGGCATGAGTCCCATGGGTCCTCATCACAGCTATGCCACTCCCGTTACCCCGGCATCTGTTCATACCGCACATCCCCATAACGGCGGACTGAGTCCAATGAACGATGTCAAAAGTCTGTGTTATGGACGCAGTGTGTACGACACAGGTAAATTATCGAGGGGTAAACCGCTGAGAGCATTGTGGTGTACAGATTTGAGGTATTACTGGCCATTACTAGGCATTATTTTATGGGCATTAGTTTGGGCATTATTTAGATAAAAAAGGTCAAAACAAGATAATTTAGATCAAAATGAGGTAATAAGATAAAGTAATGCCCACTGGGCATTATTAAGCATTGCTGTACATGATTTTGGTCAGCGGTTTACAGCTCGTAAATGATTAAGCATCCAAAGAATTTTAAATGGGAAAATCTTTTCGAATACTTATATAATTCATGCGTTTATATTTTTACAACTTAACAATTCACTTTGCATTTGTAGTATCAATTTAAGACACATTTACGACGCTTAATTTCTTAATTTCCAACTTTTTCGCTTACACGATCTGTAGAGTTGTATATAAAAAAATTGTATTACGATTTTACAAAATATTAGTGGTTAACGGTTAATACGTACGAATTATTTACATTATCCTGTCTTTGATTCCCTGTCTTCCCTTCGATTTTGATTATTCTAACTTTCACTATTCTGAATCCATAAGGTAAAGATGTGGAGCAGAGCTCGGTTTATTACTCCAGCCATTCCAGTATGCACCACCAGTATTATCAGCAGACTCATCATCAGATGATGTCTAGCTCCCATCACCATCACCACCATCAACAAAGTGTGCCAGCCGGCTACGAGATCATGCTACCACCACCTTCCATGTGACTGTCGGACTACGAGGATGACCGAAGTAATCAAGGTCTTCACGGCCAGAGCGACGACGTGGCGACACGTGTGCACGCCTTCGCCTGATCTCTCCGCTTCTTCTTTCGTCTCGATTCCAATCGTACGCAATAAAAACCGGCATGTCCGTGTGCGAAATAATTATTTTACAAAGCAGGCGATAAAAATATCGTTTCTACTTTTTACCGGAAAAAAATGTTTACGCGAAAAGATACAAAATCTTTTTTTACGCGCATCACGTGAAGAATATATTTTGACGCGACATTTAAACGAATGTAAGTTTTCTCAATTCTATGCAAAAAAAAACTCGAAGAATTTAAGAGCTGATACTCAAGTGATTTTAAAAGATTGGATAATACACTCGATGACTTTTTAGTTGCAACTTTTCAACTAATTTTTATGGCCATTGATGCAATAACCAAAATAAGAAAAAATATAATTTGTATCGAATACATATTCAATGAAAGGTAAAAAATTAATTTTATTAATTTCATTATTTAATATTGATATTAATTAAATTTATTAATTAATATCAATTAACATTACAATTTCTTTTCTAATATTACTATTGTTATTAAATTAATAACAATATTAATATATAATTACTTGTAACAGTAATTATGAAATAGCTGTGAAATTGAATATAGATCGATATTTATATTATTTGTCGTTTTTTACATGTAATATCAGCTCTAAATATAGTTTTTTGAATGAAAAGAATTTATATGACGAGATTGTGTTCTGCGTGCAAATTTCTGAATGCAATCGGACTTAATCGTATCAGAAAGCCAGATCGAACAAGTCTTAGTCAATGAAAAATGTAAATGTAAGACTTTGGCGACATAAAAAAATTTTAATTCAAGCACTCTTCTTCAAGATGAAGAAGCTAGTTTCGAAATGTTTTCTCACGTAAATATTATACTATTTGATTTGTCCATATATTCAAACTTTTCAAACATATTACTATAAAAAAATATAATTGACTTTTGTGCTCCACAAAAAAGAAAAATAACTTTTTAAATACTTGTGAATCCAAAGACTTCAAGACATAATTGTAAGAATTTTAGTGAAATTAATTCTTTGTAATATATTTCTTGCATCAATACAGTGTTCGATAGTTTTCTGAATGAAAACTATAACAATTGAGTCTTGTAAGAGAAATGCCTATCTCTATTTTCGAGGATCAAGTACTGTAATATTTCACGGAATCTTTTAATTTGTTTTAATTTGATATTCTATTTTTTTATAAAATATTGGGTATGTGAGTGAAAATAAGCCGTGAACGTAATAAAGATACTTATTTTGTTAGATGTACGATATTTTTTGACGTCGTGTACGATGTGAACATATTACGTGCTATTGTAAATTATTACGATAAAATCACAGAATTCGTCTGTAACGAAGCTTCCGGATTATGATGAATCGTGAAGTGACAAAGAAAAAGCAATTAGAGTGTAACGCAGCCGAGAAAAATTATGCTGCCTACTTTTCTTTTTCCATAACTGTATATAAGTATTATGGATTATGTATGTAATGTATATATGGCTAAAAAATAACAATGTACGACGGATTACTGGTTTTTAATAAATAAACCTGCGTTCTCTCAGACACGTACACATACACAACACACGCATATACATACACATGTATATGCGTGCAAACGCACATCTAACATATACACGTAAACCATATGCGAATGCTGCTTCTTCCTCACTTTATTTTATAAGAAATCAACACAAAGCTATTATCAATTTATATAGATACTTACAAATATATTATAAATATGCTTCATGTAAAATACATATTACTTCAAACATTGCGCATTTTCTTTAAACCTTAATTTTTTTACCAAATCTGGATTAGTTTCCAAATTATTTCCTTCATCTTTTATATAACTTTTAATCTGCAATATTAAAATAACATGTTGCTAAATATGTTTGTTTCTGTTAAATTAAATCTTTTTTACCTGTAAAAAATGAGAGAGAGAGAGAGAGAACATTAAAAAGATATCAACGGCCGAAATA